>NW_028138521.1:0-32418 GCF_964270905.1 Leucopleurus acutus
TCTGTTGATGGACATTTTCGTTGCTTCCAAGTGTTGACTATGGTAAATATTGCTGGAGTGCAGTATTGCCAGCCTGTGACTTTTGATTCTCATTTTCTCAGGTGATAGGCCCAACTGTGGGTATGATTCATTGACTGGTAGTTCAGTGTTAACCTTTTCAAAGTACCTGCATTGTGTTTTCGTTAGTGGATCTTGCCACGTCCCAATTAACCCCGAGGGTACGCATTTTTCCACAACGCATTCAGCATTTATTGTTTTTAGAATGTTTGCTCATGGCCATTCTGACTGGTGTGAGCTGATAGGTTTGTGTAATTTGGATTTGCATGTCTTTAATAATTCCTAATATTCAGCATTTTCCCACACCTTTCTCTTTTATTTAGAAAAAAAAGCGTGAGTACAATATACCTCTTGAAATTGTCTTCTTGGAAGGTTGCCCTCTTTTGAATTTTGTGGTCGATTTTCGACCCCAGTATTTTTTTGGACAGCAGGTGTCATTTATAGGCCTGCAATGATTGTGACTATTTAGTGACCATTAGCACTGGGTTTAAAGCTGGTGTTGTGGGAAACGGCCACAAGGCGGCAGCATTTCTCCATTCCCAAATCTGTTTACTAGGGCGGCACAGCCTTTCTGGAAGTCCTGTTACTAGGCTGTAAATTAGAATGGAATGTGCCAGGAAAAAGCCCCTGAAGTTTATGTCTCATTACTTCTTGTTCGTTGTTTTAATTGTTTTAATCGGGGTAATGATTAGAATACAGTTTGTCCTAGGTGTACACAATCTGGTTCATTCGTACATCATGTATATCTATTCATGTACAGATCCTTTTCCCATGTAAAGGATTACAGAGTGTTCTGTACACCTCCCTTGCTATGTGCTCGGGCTTTTTGATATATGTACTTAATCTGTATTTGTATAGGTATGGTAAACCTAATCTTAATTTATCCATTGCCACCACCTTTGCTTTCAGATAAGCATAGTTTGTTTGCTAAGTCTGTGTGTGTGTTTCTCTGTGGAAATATGTCCATTTTTGTCAGTTGTTAGGTAACACCTATAAGTGATATCATAGGATATATGTCTTTTGCTTTCCAACATACCTCATGTTCTGGGATTACCTCTAGGCTCATCTATGGTACCTCAAAGAGCAGTGTTTCATTGTTTTCCATGGCTAATATTCCATTGTGTACATGGACCGCTTCTTTATCCTTTCATCTGTTGATGGACATTTAGGTTGCTTCCATGTCTTGGCTATTGTGAATAAGGCTGCAGTGCAGCTTTTGCAGCCTCTGTCTTCCGGATTCTGGTCTTCTCAGGTGAGAGGCCCAGCGCTGGGCCTGCTGCATCGAATGGTAGCTCAACTTTTACGTTTAAACGCAGCTCTTTTCTGTTCTCATTATTGGCTCTTATCACTTTACCTCTCACCAGCAGCTAGAGGGTACACAGTTCTCAAAAAAAAACTTCAGTATTTATTATTTGTAGACTTTTTGTTGATGGTCAGTCGACCTGTGTGAGTTGAAACCTTTTTGCAGATTACATCTGCATGAGTGTAATAAATCCTGCGGTTGAGCTTTTATCCATTTTCCTCTTTTTTAGAAGGCAGTGAGTAAAACTTACGTCTTCATACTATCTTCTTGAAAATTTTGCCTGTTTTGAATTTTGTTGGCCATTCCTTACCTCAGGACAGATTTTGAGGGCAGGTGTCCTTTACCAGCCTGAGTCCTTGTGAATGTTAAGTGACCATTAGCTGTGGGTTTAAAGCCAATCTTGCGGGAAACGGCCACAAGGCGGCAGCATTTCTACATTTCCAACTCTGAGTTTTTGGGTAATAGAGCCTTCCTGGAAATCGTGTTAATAGGCTGCAAATTAGAGTGGAATGTGCCAGCGCAAACCCCCAAGAGTTTATATCTCCTTACTTGTTGTTTGTTTCTTTAATTTAATTTTTATTAGGTGTCAAAGCAAATTTGATAAAAATGTTGTGTCTCCTAGGTGTACAGAATCTGGTTCATCATATCAATGTGTCTGTCTATTCATCTTTGGGTCCTTTCCTGTGTAGGTTATTACAGAGTGTTGAGTAGACCTCTCTTGGTATTCCATACGTATTTAGTGATTATATATTTCATATGTCTTAGTACATGTCTGTTAACCCCCATATCGTAATTCATTCATTCCTTACACCTTTCCAATTGGTTAAACGTAATTTTATTTTCTTAGTCCATGCATTTCCTTCTCTTGGAAATAAGTTCATGGGTATCAATTTTTAGGTAACACCTAGAAGTGATGTCATAGGATATCTGTCTTTCAGTTTCTTTCTTATTTCAAGTTGGGTGATTATCTCTAGGTCTTTATATGGTGGTGCCAACGGCACTGTTTCATTGTTTTCCATGGCTAATATTCCATTGTGTACATGGACCGCTTCTTTATCCTTTCATCTTTTGATGGACATTTAGGTTGCTTCCATGTCTTGGCTATTGTGAATAAGGCTGCAATGCAGCTTTTGCAGCCTCTGTCTTCCGGATTCTGGTCTTCTCAGGTGAGAGGCCCAGCGCTGGGCCTGCTGCATCGAATGGTAGCTCAACTTCTACGTTTAAACGCAGCTCTTTTCTGTTCTCATTATTGGCTCTTATCACTTTACCTCTCACCAGCAGCTAGAGGGTACACAGTTCTCAAAAAACACTTCAGTATTTATTATTTGTAGACTTTTTGTTGATGGTCAGTCGACCTGTGTGAGTTGAAACCTTTTTGCAGATTACATCTGCATGAGTGTAATAAATCCTGCGGTTGAGCTTTTATCCATTTTCCTCTTTTTTAGAAGGCAGTGAGTAAAACTTACGTCTTCATACTATCTTCTTGAAAATTTTGCCTGTTTTGAATTTTGTTGGCCATTCCTTACCTCAGGACAGTTTTTGAGGGCAGGTGTCCTTTACCAGCCTATATGGTGGTGCCAAAGGCACTGTTTCATTGTTTTCCATGGCTAATATTCCATTGTGTACATGGACCACTTCCTCTTTGTGCATTTTTCTGTTCATGGACATTTTGGTTTCTTCCAGGTCTTGGCTATGTTAAATGTTCCTGTAGTGCAGTTTTGACAGCCTGTGTCTTTTACATTCGGGTCTGCTCAGGTGATAGGCGCATCAAAGGACCTACCAGATCACATGGTAGCTTAATTTTTACCTTTAAACGTACCTCCATTATTTTCTCACTACTGACTGTTACCAGTTTACATCCCCCCAGCAGCTAGAGGGTACACAGTTCTCTCAAACCACATCAGCATTTATTCTTTGTAGACTTTTTGCTGATGGTCAGTCAACTGGTGTGAGTTGAAACCTTTTTGTAGGTTACATTTGCATGAGTCTAGTAATTCCTGAGGTTGAGCTTCTATCCATTTTCCTTTTTTAACAAGAGAGTAAGTCAAACTTACCGCTTCATACTACCTTCTTGAAAATTTTGCCTTTTTTGAATTTTTTTGGCCATCCCTCACTTCAGTACATTTTTTGAGGGCAGGTGTCCTTTACAGCCCTGAGTCCTTGTGAATGTTAAGTGGCCATTAGCTGTGGGTTTAAAGCCGCTCTTGCGGGAAACGGCCACAAGGCAACAGCATTTCTACATTTCCAACTCTGGGTTTTTGGGCAGCAGAGCCTTCCTGGAAATCGTGTTAGTAGGCTGCAAATTAGAGTGGAATGTGCCAGGGCACACCCCCAAGAGCTTATATCTCCTTACCTCTTGTTTGTTTTTTAAATTTAATTTTTATTTATTATCAGAGCAAATTTGATAAAAATGTTGTGTTTGTTCTAGGTGTACAGAATCTGGTTCATTGTATCTATGTATCTATCTATTCATCTTTGGTTCCTTTCCCGTGTAAGTTATTACAGAGTGATGAGCTCAATTTTTAACTTTAAACGCACTGCCATTCTGTTCTCACTACTGGCTGTTACCAGTTTACATCCCAGCAGCAGCTAGAGGGTACAGAGTTCTCTAAAACCCTTTCAACATTCATGTTTTGTAGACTATTTTGCTGATTATCATTCCGACGGTGGTAAGGTGAACGTTTTTGTAGATTGCATTTGCATGGCTTTATTAGTTCCTGATATTGAGCATTATTCCATGCACTTTTTTAAACAAAAAGAAAAAGAAAAGGGAAAATGTGTGCAAAATATGCCTCTTGACATTGTCTTTTTGAAACGTTGACGTCTTTTGAATTTTCTGGTCGATTTACGACCCCAGGAATTTTTTGAGGCCCGGTGTCCTTTACAGTGCTGCACATACTTTGAATATTAAGTGACCATTACCTCTTGGTTTAAAGCTGCTGTTGTGTGAAACAGCCACAAGGCGGCAGCATTTCTCCTTTACCAAATCTGGTTAGCAGGGCAACAGAGCCTTAATGGAAGTCCTGTTCTAGGTTGAAAGTTAGAATGGAATGTGCCAGGAAAAATTCCTTTAAGTTTATGTCTCATTATTTCTTGTTCGTAGTGTTAATTTAATTTTTATTTTTTATCGCAGCAAATTTGATTACAATGTTTTTTTTGTTCTAGGTGTGCAAGATGTGGTTCTTTCACACATATACATATATCTATTCTTCTTTGGAACCTTTTCCCAGGTAGGTTATGACACAATGTTGAGTAGTCTTCTCTTGGTATTCCGTAGGTCTTTGGTGATTATATATTTCACATGTGTTTGTATATCTCTGTTAACCCCAATATCGTAATGTATCCAATCCTCACACCTTTCGATTTGGGGAACCATAAGTTTGTTCAATGAATCTGTGATTGCCTTTCTTTCTGGAAATATCTTCATTGGTATCAATTTTTAGGTAACACCTATAGGTGATATACGTTAGGTGTCTTTCACTTTCTCACTTACTACAAGTTGCATGATTACCTCTAGACTCATCTATGGTGCTGCAGATGGCATTGTTTCATTTTTTTCCCGAGCTAATATTCCATCTCTACATGTACCAGTTCTTCTTTGTCCACCCATCTGTTGATGGACTTTCGGTTGCTTCCATGTCTTGGCTATTGTAATACTGCTGCAGTACAGATTTGCCTGCCTGTGCCTTTCCAATTATGTCTTCTTATGTTATAGGCCCAGGAGTGGGCCTGCTGGATCATATAGTAGCTCAATGTTTACCTTTTAAAGGCACCTCCACTCTGTTCCCATTAGTGGCTCTTACCAGGTTACGTCCCACTTCAAATTAAGGGTATGCATTTCTCCACAACCTCTTCAGCATTGATCGTTTGTAGTTTCTTTCCTGATGGTTATTCTGAATGGTGTGAGCTGATACCTCTGTGTGGTTGGATTTGCATGTGTCTCATAATCCTTTGAAATTGAGCTTTCAGGCATGTCCTTTTATTTTTCAAACGGTTATTACAGCTTAGTTCTTCAAATGGTTCTCTTGAAATATGTGCCACATTTTGAAATACTTTGGCCTTTACCTCCCTCAAGACATGATGAGGGCAGGTTTCCTTTACAGCCCTACAGGACTTGTTCATATGAAGTGACAATTAGCATAGGTTTTAAAGCTGCTTTTGCAGGTAATGGCCAGAGGGTGGAGCATTTCATAATTCTATGAAATGTAACTGAACACACAATATATACTTTTTCTTTTAAATTTCCATTGTTACTTTTTTAAATTACAATTATAATTGAAGTTCTTTGTAACAAGTGAAATTTAAAAATTTAAAGGAAAAGCTAATATTTTACCACTTGCCATCCTTTCCCATTTACTGAAACGACCAGCATAATGTGTAGATTTCTCATTTTATCCAGCTGTTCTATACATCTGGAACATCATGCTTCTCATTGTAGAAAAACAGATTTAGCTCTCACACTTTTTATAGGCTACATAACAGTCCATAGAACAAAAGTACCAACTATTTCAGACTTAGCTTTTTGAGGGACACTCAGCTTACTTTCTGTTTTATTTTGTTGTTCTTTTTTTGGGGGGGGGGTAGGAGTTTATTATTTATTTATTTATTTATTTTTGTTGTGTTGGGTCTGAGTTTCCATGTGAGGGCTTTCTCTAGTTGTGGCGAGTGGGGGGCCACTCTTCATCTCGGTGCGTGGGCCTCTCACTATCGCGGCCTCTCTTGTTGCGGAGCACAGGCTCCAGATGCGAGGGCTCACTGGTTGTGGCTTATGGGCCTAGTTGCTCCATGGCATGTGGGATCCTCCCAGACCAGGGCTCGAACCTGTGTCCCCTGCATTAGCAGGCAGATTCTCGACCACTGCACCACCAGGGAAGGCCCCTATTTTGTTGTTCTGCTAGTTTGTTTTAACCCAAGAAAATATTATTTTAAATACAGAAAAGCAAAATTAAGCTAGAGGTAAGGATTAGGGTTTAGGGTAAGGTTTAGGGTTAGGATAAGGGTTAGGATTATTGTACGGCTTAGAGTATGGTTTAGGGTTAGGGTTATGGTATGGGTTAGTGTTAGGGTACAGTTTATGGTATGGCTATGATTTAGTGTTAGGGTATGGGTTAGTTTTAGGGTACGGGTTAGGATTAGGGTACGGTTTACATTCAGGGTTATGGTTAGGTTTAGTGTATGGGTTAGTGTTAGGTACGGGTTAGGGTACGGGTTAGGGTTAGGTTTAGTGTTAAGGAACGGGTACAGTTTAGGGTAGAGGATAGGGAACAACAAAGGGTTAGTGTTAGGGTACGTGTTAGGGTAAAGTTTAGTGTTAGTGTACGGGTTAGGATTAAGGTACGGTTTAGGGTAAGGTTTAGGGTTAGGATTAGGGAATGCATATGGTTTGGGGTACAGTTTAGGGTATGACCACGGGTTAGGAGTAGGGTAAGTGTTAGGGTACGGTTTAGTGTTAGTGTACAGGTTAGGATTATGGTACGGGATAGTGTAAGGGTTAGGGTTAGGGAATGGGTATGGATTAGGATACAGGTTAGGGTATGACAACGGCTTAGGGTTAGGGTACGTGTTAGTGTATGGGTTAGGATTAGGGTATGGGTTAGGTTATGGGTTAGTGTTAGGGGATGGGTTAGGATTAGGGTATGGGTTATGGTACGGTTTCGGGAAAGGGTTAAGATATGGGGTAGGGTTAGGATAAAGTTTAGTGTATGGCTATGTGTTACTGTTAGGGTACATGTTAGCGTATGGGTTAGTGTTCATGTACAGCTTAGGGTAAGGGTTAGGTTTAGGGTTAGGGAACGGGTACGGTCTCAGGTACAGGTTAGGGTATGGTAGCGGGATAGGGTTAGGGTATGTGTTAGGATGAGACGTCTTTGTAGTGCAGATTTGAATTTCCCGCTTGCCTGGTTGGCCAAAAAGTGCGTATGTGTTTTATCCTGAATATATTCAGGAAAAAACGCATACGCACTTTTTGGCCAACTGCATCATTGTCGAAGTTCTGCTGCTTTTCATGTGATTTAAAGGCGACTCCAATCAACCTCTCGAAATCAGTTTCCTGCAATTCTGCCTTGCTTTCGAATCCTCTTTGCCTTAACTCAATATATTTTTAACCGACAGTTGTCGTTTATGACTCTGCAGGTTTGTGAACTGCAGTGCCCCTGAGCTCCATCTTTCAACTCCCTTTTCTGTGAGCTGGCCACAAAACTGCAGGATTGCTTCAGGCCCTATTCTAGTTCTGGGGTGGCAGGCTAAGCCTTTGGTTAATTCTTCTTCCTGATGGGAAATTAGAGTGAAATGTGCCCGACCAAACACCTACACCGAATCTCTCATTTGCTCCCCCTGTTTCCTTTCATCCTCTGCACAACTTGCACACTGTGAGAAATAGAAAGTTAAAGGCGCTGACTCTCCAAGTGGCGACGTTGTTAGTAAAGAGGTTGGAATGGTGAACACGAGCACCAGGAGAGGAAAAATGACATGCATTTTAGAAACCTTTCCTGATCACACAGTGGACCATCCTCTGGCTTTCCCATGTATGTTTTAGCTGTAGGAAGATTCCCTTAAACCTGGAGAGTTGAGACCCATGGAATGGGTAGCATGCAGTATTACTTTAAAGGGTCTGCATTCGCTCACCCAGCCGCACCAGTCCTCTCAGTCCCAAGTGTCCAGCCTTATGTCTCACCTGGCGGTGGGTGTAGATGTGGTCAATCCAGGTTGCATCACAACCCCTGAACGAATTTTGTAAGAATTTCTCTGTCTTTTGCAGTCCTGGTGTTTTGTCTCTTTTTTTTTTGTGGTACACAGGCCTCTCACTGTTGCAGCCTCTCCCGTTGCGGGGCACAGGCTCCGGACACGCAGGCCCAGTGGCCAGTGGCTCACGGGTCCAGCCGTTCCGCGGCATGTGGGATCTTCCCGGACTGGGGCACGAACGTGCGTCCCCTGCATTGGCAGGCGGACTCTCAACCACTGTGCCACCAGGGAAGTCCCTGTGTTTTGTTTTTGAAATTTATTTTTGTAATGGGGTTTAGCTGATTTCCACTGCTGTGTTTATGCTGTTCTACACACCCTTGATTCCCTTACGAAGACATATGAATACATAGGTTTTAAGATTCTTACTAGTCAGATATATTCTTCTGTGGTGAATAGGGGGTGTTGAATCCAGTTCGTTGAGCAAGGAGTAGGTCTTGTCTATTACATATTTGGTTTAAGGAACTGTATCTGAGCTAATTTCAAACTCTGGTTTTATGCATCACCCCAACTCACCTGTCCCCTTAAGCAGGCATAAGTTGTTTTCTAAATGTGAGACTCTGTTCTGTCTTGTAATTCAGATCATGTGTAGCCACGTTTACATTCCCTCTATAAGTGATATGTTAAAGCAAGTTCCTTTTTCTGTGGGACTTCTTTCACTTAGAATCATCGTACGAAAATCCACTGATTATGCTGCTATGGACATGATGACATTGATTTCATGGCTGAGTTATATTTCATTGTACGTAAGTACCGCAATTTCTTTATCCATTTTTCTCTTTCAGGGATATTTAAATTGTACAGTAGTCGAGGTTTTTGTAAACACACCAGCCCTAAACTTTGGGCTGGCTGTGTCTTGTTGACTTTTAGTTTTCTCAAGCTATAGGGCCATGAGAGGAAGTGCCCTAGGCTCTGTAGCTTTGTTTTTTAGATGTTTCAGGAAACACCATACACTTCTCCAGAGTGGCTGTTGGCAATTTACATCCCGCCCATCAGCATGACATGGCTCCCTGTTCTCCATGGCCTGTCCTGCCTTTCTGACTTTTACACTTTTTTCGGATGGCCCTTTTGACTGGTGGGAAGTGAGACTTCATTGTAGTACGGATTTCCATTGCACGCATGCTTGGTTGGCCAAAAAGGGCGTATGCGTTTTTTCCTGAATATATTCAGGAAAAAACGCATACGCCCTTTTTGGCCAACTGCATCATTGTCGAAGATCAGCCGCTTTTCATGTGCTTTAAATGCAATTCCAGTCTACCTCCTGAAATCTGTTTCCTGCAATTGCGCCTTGCTTTCAAGTCCTCTTCGCAGCCTTACCTCAATATATTTTTGGACGATAGTTGTCCTTTATAACTCTGCAGGTTTTATGAATTGCAGTGCCCCTGAGCTCCTTTTTTCAGCTCGCTTTTTGTGAGCTGGCCGCAAATCAAAAGGATTGCTTCAGGCCCTATTCTGGTTCCAGCGCAGCACGCTGAGTCTTTGGTTAATTCTACATCCTGGTGGGAAATTAGAGTGAAATGTGCCCTTCCAAACACCTACAGCAAGTCTCTCATTGGTTCTCCCTATTGCCGTTCATCCTCTGCAGAAATTGCAGTGTGCCAAACAGGAGGTTAAAGGCACTGACTCTCCAAGTGGGGAGATTGTTAGTAAAGCGTCTGGAATGGCGAACCCGAGTACCAGAGGACGAATAATGAGATGCGTTTTAGAAACCTTGCCCGATCACACTGTGGACCATCCTCTGGGTTTCCCACGCATGTTTTAGCTGTAGGAAGAATCCCTTCAACCTGGAGAGTTGGGACCCTTGGAATGGGTAACACGCAGTACTACTTAAAACGGTCTGCATTTGCTCACCGAACCTCACCAATCCTCTCAGTCCCAAGTGTCCAGCCTTATGTCTCACCCAGCTGTGGTTGTAGATGTGGTAAATCCAGGATTCATCACAAGCCCTGAACGAATTATTTAAGAATTTCTCTCTCTTTCACTGTCTTTGTGTTTTGTTTTTGAAATTCATTTTTATAATGGGGTTTAGCTGATTTTCACTGCTGTGTTTATGTCGCTCTATGCACACTTGATCCTCTTACGGAGACCTACAAATACATACGTTTTAAGATTCTTACTAGTCAGACATGTTCCTCTGTGTTGAATATGGGGTGTTGAGTCCACTTCGTTGAGGAAGGAGTATATCTTGTCTATTACTGGCTTATGGAACGGTATCTGTGCTAATTTCAATCTCTGGTTTTATGCAGCACCCCAACTTACCTTTCCCCTTAAGCAAGCAAAAGTTTGTTTTCTAAATGTGAGACTGTTCTGTTTTGTAATTTAGTTCATGTGTAGCCAAGTTTACATTCCCTCTATAAGTGATATCTTATGACTAGTTTCTTTTTCTGTGTGACATATTTCACTCAGAATCATCGTACCTGAATCCACTCATTATGCTGCTATGGGCCTGATGACATTGATTTCATTGCTGAGTGACATTCCATTGTACGTAAGTACCACAACATCTTTATCCATTTTTCTCTTTCTGGGATATTTAAGTTGTACCATTGTTGAGGTTCTTGTAAACACAGCAGCCGTAAACTTTCGGGTGGCTGTGTCTTGTTGATTTTAATTTTCCTAAGGTATAGGGCCATAGGTGGAAGTGCCTAAGTCTCTGTAGCTTTGTTTTTTAGAGGTTTCAGGAAACACCATACACTTCTCCACAGTGGCTGCTGGCAATTTACATCCACCCCCCATCAGCATAACAAGGCTCCCAGTTCTCCATGGCCTGTCCTGCCTTTCTGGATTTTACACTTTTTTCAGATGGCCCATTTTACCGGTGGGAAGTGAGACTTCAGTGTAGTGCGGATCTCCGTTGCCCGCTTGCTTGGTTGAAGAAAAAGCACGTATGCGTTTTTTCCTGAATGTATTCAGGAAAAAAATCATACGCGCTTTTTGGCCAAGTGCATCATTGTCAAAGTTCTGCCACTTTTCATATGCTTTAAAGGCAACTCCAATCTACCTCTTGAAATCAGTTTCCTGCAATTCTTCCTTGCTTTCAAGTCCTCTTCGTAGCCTTACCTCAATATAGTTTTGGACAATAGCTGTCATTTATAACTGTGCAGGTTTGTGAATTACAGTGCCCCTGAGCTCCTTTTTTAAACTCGCTTTCTTTTGAGCTGGCCGCAAACCTGCAGGATTGCTTCAGGCCCTATTCTGGTTCCAGCACGGCATGCTGAGCCTTTGGTTCATTCTTCTTCCTGATGGGAAATTAAAGTGATATGTGCCCGTCCAGACACCTCCAGCTAGTCTCTCATTGGTTCTCCCTATTCCTGTTCATCCTCCGCAGAAATTGCAAACTGTGCCAAACAGGAGGTTAAAGGCACTGACGTGCCAAGTGGGGAGATTGTTAGTAAAACGTCTGGAATGGCGAACCCGAGTACAAGGTGACGAAAAATGGGATGCGTTTTAGAACCGTTTCCCGATCACATGGTGTACCATTCTCTGGGTTTCCCATACATGTTTAGGCTTTAGGAAGAATTCCTTCAACCTGGAGAGTTGGGACCCATGGAATGGGTACCGTGCAATATGACTTCAAAGGGTCTGCATTTGCTCACCGAACCTCACCAATCCTATCACCCCAAGTGTCCGGCCTTATGTGTCACCCAGCTCTGGGTGTAGATGTGGTAAATCCAGGTTGCATCGCAAGCCCTGAATGAATTATTTAAGAATTGCTCTCTATTTCACTGTCATTGTGTTTTGTTTTTGAAATTTATTTTTATAATGGGGTTTAGCTGATTTTCACTGCTGTGTTTATGCCTCTCTACACACACTTGATTCTCTTATGGAGACACATAGATACATAGGTTTTAAGATTCTTACTAGTCAGATATATTCCTCTGCGGTGAATAGGGGGTGTTGAGTCCACTTCGTTGAGCAAGCAGTAGGTCTTTTCTATTACATATTTGGTTTATGGAATGGTATCTGTGCTAATTTCAATCTCTGGATTTATGCAGCATCCCAACTCACCTTTCCCCTTAAGCAAGCATAAGTTTGTTTTCTAAATGTGAGACTCTGTTCTGTTTTGTAATTCAGTTCATGTGTAGCCAAGTTTCCATTCCCTCTATAAGTGATATCTTATGATAAGTTTCTTTTTCTGTGTGACTTATTTCCTTAGAATCATCGTACCTGAATCCACTCATTATGCTGCTACAGGCCTGATGACATAGATTTCATTGCTGAGTGATATTCCATTGTATGTAAGTACAAAAATTTCTTTATCCATTTTTTCTCTTTCTAGGATATTTAAGTCGTACCGTAGTCGAGGCCCTTGTAAACAGAGCAGCCCTAAACTTTGGGTTGGTTGTGTCTTTTTATTGTAATTTTCCTGAGCTATAAGCCTATAAGTGGGTTTAGGGTTAGTGTTAGGGGACGGGGACGATTTAGGGTACAGGTTAGGGTACGACAACGGTTTAGGGTGAGCGTACGTTTTAGGGTATTGGTTAGTGTTAGTGTACGGGTTAGATTTAGGGGATGGGGACGGTTTAGGGTACAGGTTAGGGTACGACAACGGTTTCGGGTGAGCGGAGGTGTTAGGGTATGTGTTAGTGTTAGCGCACGAGGTAGGATTAGGGGACGGGTTAGGGTAAGGGTTAGGGTTAGGGAACGGTAACGGTTTAGGGTACTGGTTAGGATATGACATCGGTGTAGGGTTAGCACACGTGTTACTGTACAGGTTAGTGTTAGTGTGAGTGTTATGATTAGGGGACGGGTTAGGGTAAGGCTTCGGGTAAGGGTTAGGTTTAGGGAACTGGGACAGTTTAGGGTACAGGTTAGGGTATGACAACGGTTTAGGGTTAGGGTATGGGATGGTGTTAGTGTACGGGTTAGGATTAGGGGACGGGTTAGTGTAAGGCTTTGGGTAAGGGTTAGTGTTAGGCTTAGGGTTACAGTTAGGGAACTGGGATGGTTTATGGTACAGGTTAGGGTACCACAACGGTTTAGGGTTAGGGAACATGAATGGTTTAGGGTACATGTTAGGGTACGATAACAGTTTAGGATTAGCGTACGTGTTAGGGTATGGATTAGTGTTAACGTACGGGTTAGGAATAGGGAACGGGTTAGTGTAAGGCTTCCGGTAAGTGTTAGGGTTAGGTTAGGGATAGAGTTAGGGAACGGGGACAGTTTAAGGATAGCGTACGTGTTAGGGTACGGGTTAGTGTACGGTTTAGGATTAGGGGACGGGTTAGGGTAAGGCTTTGGGTAAGGGTTAGGGTTAGGGGACGGGGACGGTTTAGGGTACAGGTTAGGGTACGACAACGGCTTTTGTTTAGCGTACATGTTAGCGTACGAGTTCGTGGTAGGGTTCGGGTTAGGATTATGGTACGGGTTAGGGTAAGGCTTCGGGTAAGGGTTAGGGTTAGGGGATGGGGACGGTTTAGGGTTCAGCTTAGGGTACGGCAACGGTTTAGGGTGAGCGTACGTGTTAGGGTAGGTGTTAGTGTTAGTGTATGGATTAGGATTAGGGGAAGGGTTAGTGTAAGGCTTTGGGTAAGGGTTAGGGAATGGACACGGTTTAGGGTACAGATTAGGTTATGACAACGGTTTAGGGTTAGTGTACTTGTTAGGGTACAGGTTAGTGTTAGTGTATGGGTTAGAATTAGGGGATGGCTTAGGGTAAGGCTTTGGGTTAGGGATAGTGTTAGGGTTATGCTTAGGGAATGGGGAGGGTTTAGGGTACAGGTTAGGGTACGACAATGGTTTAAGGTGAGCGTACATGTTAGGGTATGGGATAGTGTTAGCGTACGGGTTAGGATTAGGGAACGGGTTAGGGTAAGGCTTCGGGTAAGAATTAGTGTTAGTGTTAGGGTTAGGGTTAGGGGACGGGGACAGTTTAGGGTACACGTTAGGGTACGACAGCGGTTTAGGGTAAGCGTACGTGTTAGGGTACGTGTTGGGATTATGGTACGGCTTAGGGTAAGGCTTCAGGTAAGGGTTAGGTTTAGGGTTAGGGTTTGGTTTAGGGTTAGGTAATGGGGAGAGTTTAGGGTACAAGATAGTGTACGACAACACTTTAGGGATAGCTTATGTGTTAGGGTATGGGTTAGTGTTAGTGTACGGGTTAGGGTTAGGGGACGGGTTAGGGTTATGGAACGGGGACAGTTAGGGTTAGGGGTAGGGGTAGGGTTAGGGAACGGTAACGGCTTAGGGTACTGGTTAGGGTACGACATCAGTGTAGGGTTAGCATACGTTTTAGGGTACAGTTTAGTGTTAGCGTACGGGTTAGGATTAGGGGACGGGTTAGGGTAAGACTTCGGGTAAGGGTTAGGTTTAGGGTTAGGGTTAGGGGACGGGGACGGTTTAGTGTACAGTTTAGAGTATGACAACTGTTTAGTGTTAGCGTACGTGTTAGGGTACGGTTTAGTGGTAGTTTACGGGTTAGGATTAGGGGACGGCTTAAGGTAAGGCTTAGGGTAAGATTTAAGGTTAGGGAACGGGGACAGTTTAGGTTAGGGTACAGGTTAGTGTACGACAACACTTTATGGTTAGCGTACATGTTCGGGTATGGGTTAGTGTTAGTGTACGTTTTAGGATTAGGGGACGTGTTAGGGTAAGGCTTCGTGTAAGGATTAGGGTTAGCATTAGGGTTAGGGTTAGGGAACGGGGCCGGTTTAGGGTACAGTTTAGGGTACGACAACTGTTTAGGTTTAGCATATGTGTTAGGGTATGGGTTAATGTTAGTGCACAGGTTAGGATTACGGGATGGTTTTGGGTACGGCTTTGGGTAAGGGTTAGTGTTAGGGTTAGGTTTAGGGATAGGGAACAGGGATGGTTTAGGGTACAGTTTAGGGTATGACAACGGTTTAGGGTTAGTGTACTTGTTAGGGTACAGGTTAGTGTTAGTGTACGGGTTAGGTTTAGTGGACGGCTTAGGGCAAGGTTTCGGGTTAGGGATAGTGTTAGGGTTAGGCTTAGGGAATGGGGACGGTTTAGGGTACACGTTTGGGTACGACAAATGTTTAGGGTTAACGTACGTGTTAGGGTATGTGTTAGTGTTAGTGTACGGGTTAGGTTTAGGGAAGGGTAAGGCTTCAGGTGAGGGTTAGTGTTAGGGTTAGGGAATGGGGATGGTTTAGGGTACAGGTTAGTTTATGGCAATGGTTTAGGTTTTGCGTATGTGTTAGCGTATGGGTTAGTGTTAGTGTATGGATTAGTATTAGGAGTCAGGTTAGGGTAAGGTTTCGGGTAAGGGTTAGTGTTATGGTACGGGGACGGTTTAGGGTAAAGGTTAGGGTACGACAAGAGTTTAGCTTTAGCGTAAGTGCTATGGTACGGGTGAGTGTTAGTGTATGGGTTAGGATTAGGGGACATCTTAGGGTAAGGCTTCGGGTTAGGGTTAGGGGATGGGGGTGGTTTAAGGTACAGGTTAGGGTACGACAACAGTTTAGGGTTAGCGTACGTGATAGGGTATGGGTTAGTGTTAGTGTACGGGTTAGGATTAGGGAACGGTTTAGGGTAAGGCTTCAGGTGAGGGTTAGGGTTAGGGTTAGGGAATGGGGACAGTTTAGGGTACAGGTTAGGGTACGACAATGGTTTAGGCTTAGTGTACTTGTTAGGGTACATGTTAGTGTTAGTGTATGGGTTAGGATTAGGGGATGGCTTAGGGTAAGGCTTCAGGTTAGGGATAGTGTTAGGGTTAGGCTTAGGCAATGGGGAGGGTTTAGGGTACAGGTTAGGGTACGACAACGGTTTAGGGTGAGCGTGCGTGTTAGGGTATGCGTTAGTGTTAGGGTACGCATTAGTGTTATTGTACGCGTTAGTGTTAGTGTACGGGCTAGGATTAGGTTTAGGGTTAGGGTTAGGTTTAAGGTCAGGGTTAGGGTTAGCTTTAGGGATCGGGTACATTTCAGGGTTAGGGTTAGGGTACGTGTTAGGTTATGCGTTATTGTTAGTGTACGGATTAGGATTAGGGTACCGTGTAGTGTAAGGGTTAGGTAAAGAGTTCAGTTTAGGATTAGGGTTAGAGTTAGGGTTAGGGTTACGGAACGGGTGAATTGCAGTACCCCTGTACTCCATATAAAATGATGGAAATATCCAATGGAAGTGTTAGAAACATCCTATTTTACCCGAAGCTTATACACTGCTATATGTTAATTACAGTTTTGCTCACACATCTGTTCATTGATGTTACAATGTTGTCAATTTCTGTGACTGATCCACCAGAGTGGGCCCCAACAAGGCTCCCCTTGCCCAGTGTCATTGGAGCCAACAGATCGAGATTGAGTTTGGTTCAGAAGCAAGGGAAATTTTATATTTTCTTCAGAGAATGGAGAGATGAGAGCATGCATTACCCCGCGGGCTGTGGGCTTACCTGCTGTGTAGGGATCCCAGCAGCATCAGTGGGAGGGAAGGGCGGAACTCTTGAGGGGTGGGTTGGCTGCAGCTCAGGCTCTATGTCGTGGAGTCTGCATGGGGCCCCGGGAGCTGAAATGTCAACCCAGCCATTCTGCATTAGGAAATCGGGTCTGAAGTGCCGGGTGTGGGACCTCTGCATGCGGAACCCTAGGAGCACGTGAAATTAGACAAAGCACAGAGGAGAAAAAGGTTAGACTTTATTTTATTGCCCAGATTCTATTTTTATCTCCCAGGAATTTTTCATGGGCTTTGCCAGTGACAAACCACTCCTCTGCCTTTTGTCCTATTCCTCATTCTTGGGGCGCTGTGGGTGCAGACCCCTCTTCTTTCACTGCTTCGTGCTGAGTTGGGAGTCCTCGCACTTGTGGGGAGGGGCAGAACTTCTCCCCAGCAGCCTCCAGGTGAGGTTGATTGTCCCCAGGTCTCCTGCCTCACTGCTCGTCCACCTGAGCACCAGCATTGGAAGTGTTATAGATTCTAATGACCTTTAAGGGTCCAGGAAAGAGATGCGCAGAGATGCTGGCGGTGCTGGTTTTACCCCGCCCCACATTTGTTTGGCCACCTTAGGCTGACGGTTTCTGCCGGCCTAGATGCTCTGACCAGTAGTCTGCACTTTCTTCAATTAGGCCCCCAAGTTAATGTACAAACAGCACCAAGTGTCAGAGCCCTGCCCGCTCAACTCCCAGACAGTCCAGGGTCGGTGGTGATCCAGGACCATGACGGCCACTGAGTCAACGGCCTTTTGAAGTAGCTAGGAGGCCAGCCGGTCTTATTAGCCACCATCATCGCGGTGTCTGTAGGTTTTTCTATGGTGACAGCATGATATACGGTTCCCCCGCCAAGCTTATTAGCTCCCCTCTGGGTGCAGTAAGTCCTGCAAGCAGTAGTCTGCTCTTTTGGGGCACACTCTTGTTTTCTGAGAGAAACTCCAGGTCAAGTGATGGTCACACGAGTCATCATGGGGACCCGTTGTCCCCAGTTGTCTGTCTGGAGGTTGGAGTTGGAGGACCTCCTCACTCGAGGTCAGTGTGCCACGGAGCAACCCCTGCAACTGCAGGGCATGGTGGGTGGTTAGGATCACCACGTGGGGTCCTTTTCCCTTAGGAGGGAGCTGGCCTTGTGGGTTGCTGATTTCCATGTTCTTACATACCCCCAGTACCCTGGCCGGATGGGGCGGTGGGCCAAGCCATTGGTGACCGTAGTTTATCCTACCTGGAGGGCATTCTTGCGTTGTTCCATTTCAAGTGGTCTCAGTTTTTGCACTAATACTCCAAGGGCGATTCACATTCTATGGGGATGTAAAGTTCAAAGGGTTTAGCTAAATTAGGGAGTTTCAGGGCAAGGGTCTGAATTGACTGCTCTTTGCATTCTTGAAAGGCCGCTTCTGGATTCTCTTTGAAAGGATCATCATCTTTTCCTTTCAGTGTTTCATATAGAGGCCCAGCTATTAGACTCTAGTTAGGGATCCAGATGCAACATTCCCCGGCCTCCCCAGGAAACCCTAAGCTGTCTTCTAGTTTTAGAAGGGGGTAAGGCTGCAAATGGCTTCTTCCCTTTCCTGGGATGGGCTTCTCCGACCTTCTGTGAGAATGGAGCCCAGGCAGGCCACCTTAGTCTGTGATATTTGGGCCTTTTTCTTGGACACCTTCAATCCTTTATTGGCTAGGTAGTTCAGAGGCCTCCTTAGTAGGGCTGGTGATCAGAATGTCATCTGCATATTGAAGGAGGGTTCCCTTTTCCAGAGGTAGAACTTTTAGGTGTTTAGCTAACGTTTCCCCAAAGATGGTGTGGGAATTTTTGAACCCTTGGGGCAGGACGGGCCAGCAGTATTGTTTTTGTTGTATGTTGAGTCCTGCCACTCAGAAGTCAAAATTTCTTGTGACTCTGGGACTAATGGAATACAGAATGAGGCATAATTGAAGTCTAATACAGAATACCATGTCCTGGTGGATGGTAGAATGACCAGCAGGGTGTAGGGATTAGGAACTACTGGATGTATATCCTCAGTGGCTTCACTGACTGTCCTGACATCCTTTCCCAGGTCCCCAGCAGCCCACGGGGCTCTCATGGTCAGACCCCTCCCAGATTACAGAGCTCCTCTTGGCAGGTACCCTGGCAGGGCTGGGCACACAGGAACTGTGCACATAGCCCTCAGTGCAGAGCACCCCCAGCTCACCTGTCACTCAGAGCTGACACAGAGCACCTAAGAACAGGACCTGAGCTAACAAACAGCAGCTCCGACGGGTCTGTGACACTGGGCGTCACTCTGTGGGGCTTCCCTCCACCTGGTCTTCCAGAGACTTCCACTGTGGCTGGGGCACCAGGCCTCTGTCTCCACCCACCACCCCTCCTCTCCATGACTCCTGGGTTCCTCTCATTAGGAGAGGGTTTTCTTGAAGTTGTCTCCCACTCATGGGCCAGATAAAATGATTAGAAAACAAGCCAGAGCTGCAGCCCCTTGTCTATCCTGACTCTCAAGAGCCCACACCTGTTCCTTGGACCTGGCAGGTTCAGCAAGTTCCATTTTCTGCAACTGTGAGCTCCTGAGGGGTGATGATTGGTTGACCTGGGCAGCCTGACCGTGCGGGCCAGCCCTCCCCAGGTGTGCCTGGGTTGAGGTCAATATAAACACGGCTCCAGGCAGCAAGAGCCCCTGCAGCTCTTCCTGACGCCATATTCTCTGCCCCGTCAGCAGTCTCGGAGCTGGGCTGGTGGGTGGGAGTGAGGGGCCACGGCTTTGTGGGTGGCCCGGTGTGAGTGGGCTCTGCTGGACTTTCTGCAGGAGTTGCTGTGCTGCCACCTGCTAAAGAAGAGGATGTGTCACCCATACCTTACGCTGGAATTTCTCCCTGGGAAGAGGTGAGGAAGGAAAAAAGCAGTGGGGGCCTGGACAGGAGGGGTATCTCAGGCAGGGAAATGGAAAGCTTCCAGAAGAGCGCCCGGGGCCAGGACCATCCTGGCTAGCCTGCAGGCACCAAGTCGGATGGTGTGCTGTCGCTGGTGTGGCTCCATGGCCCTTCCTCTAGGCTTTCAAGTCCTTGTACATATTCAGGTGTTTTACCTGAGAAGGGTGGGAACAGTTTAGCAGTAGCTGGCCTGGGGCTCAGCTCGCGTTTACTCACAGACGCCTCGGCACGGTCCCCCAGCTTTGCAAGGAGGACGCTCCTTGCGGGGTGGGGGGCTGCTGGCTGCATGCGAGACAATTCCCCACCTCTGACCAACTTCAGAATTGTTTACCAGTGGAGCAAGTGCCCTGATAGGGTTTTCCTCTGTATAACTGGTGGGTTCTGTGTTTTTGTTCTTTTTTGGTTCAAGGTAGATTTTATTCCTCTTTTGTACTTATAGATATAAGCATGGAAATAATTCATTCATATAAATACATGTATGTGAAGGGAATAACTTTTTTCCGTTTTTTAAAAAATCTTATTTATTTTTTAATTTTTTAACTTAATTTTATTTATTTTCTATACAGCACGTTCTTACTGGTTATCTATTTTATACATATAAATGTATACATGTCAATCCCAATCTCCCAACTCCTCCCACCGCCAACCCCCCCCCCACGGCTTTTCCCTCTTGGTGTCCATACATTTGTTCTCTACATCTGTGTCTCTATTTCTGCCCTGCAAACCGGTTCATCTGTACCATTTTTCTAGGTTCCACATATATGCATTAATATACAATATTTGTTTTTCTCTTTCTGACTTACTTCACTCTGTATGCCAGTCTCTAGATCCATCGACGTCTCTACAAATGACCCAATTTCATTCCTTTTTATGGCTGAGTAATATTCCATTTTATATATGTACCACATCTTTATCCATTCGTCTGTCTGTGGGCATTTAGGTTGCTTCCATGACCTGGCTATTGTAAATAGTGCTGCAATGAACATTGTGGTGAATGTGTCTTTTGAATTTATGGTTTCCTCTGGGTATATGCCCAGTAGTGGGATTGCTGGATCATATAGTAATTCTATTTTTAGTTTTTTAAGGAACCTCCATACTGTTCTCCATATTGACTGTATCAATTTACATTCCCACCAATAGTGGAAGAGGGTTCCTTTTCTCAACACCCTCTCCAGCATTTGTTGTTTGTAGATTTTCTGATGATGCCCATTCTAACAGGTGTGAGGTGATACCTCATTGTAGTTTTGATTTGCATTTCTCTAATAATTAATGATGTTGAGCAGCTTTTCATGTGCGTCTTGGCCATCTCTATGTCTTCTTGGAAGAAATGTCTATTTAGATCTTCTGCTCGTTTTTGTATTGGGTTGTTTGTTTTTTTAATATTGAGCTGCATGAGCTGTTTATATATATTGGAGATTAATCCTTTGTCCATTGATTCGTTTGCAAATATTTTCTCCCATTCTGAGGGTTGTCTTTTCGTCTTGTTTGTAGTTTCCATTGCTTTGCAAAAGCTTTTACGTTTCATTAGGTCCCATTTGTTTAGTTTTCTTTTTTATGGCATTACTCTAGGAGGTGGATCAAAAAAGATCTTGCTGTGATTTATGTTAGAGTATTCTTCCTATGTTTTCCTCTAAGAGTTTTATACTGTCTGGTCTTACATTAAGGTCTCTAATCCATTTTGAATTTATTTTTCTGTATGGTGTTAGGGGGTGTTCTAATTTCATTCTTTTACATGTAGCTGTCCATTTTTCCCAGCACCACTGATTGAAGACACTGTCTTTTCTCCATTGTATAGTCTTGCCTACTCTGTCATAGATTAGTTGACCATAGGTGTGTAGGGTTATCTCTGGGCTTTCTTTTCTTTTTTTTTCCTTTTACACCTTTATTGGAGTATAATTGCTTTACAATGGAGTGTTAGTTTCTGCTGTATAACAAAGTGAATCAATTATACATATACATATATCACCGTATCCCCTCCCTCTTGCATCTCCCTCCCACCCTCCATATCCCACCCCTTTAGGTGGTCACAAAGCACCGAGCTGATCTCCCTGTGCTATGTGGCTGCTTCCCTGTAGCTATCGATGTTACATTTGGTAATGTATATATGTCCATGGCACTCTCTCACTTCGTCCCAGCTTACCCTTCCCCCTCCCCGTGTCCTCAAGTCCTTTCTCTACATCTGTGTGCTTAATCCTGTCCTGCCCCTAGGTTCTTCTTAAACTTTCTTTTCTTTAGATTCCATATATCTCTGTTAGCATACGGTATTTATTTTTCTCTTTCTGACTTACTTCACTGTGGAGGACAGACTCTAAGTCTATCCACCTCACTACAAATAACTCAGTTTTGTTTCTTTTTATGGCTGAGTAATATTCCATTGTATATATGTGCCAGATCTTCTTTATGCATTCATCTGTCGATGGACACTTAGGTTGCTTCCATGTCCTGGCTATTGTAAGTAGAGCTGCAATGAACATTGTTGTATATAACTCTTTTTGAATTATGGTTTTCTCAGGGCAAATGCCCAGTAGTTGGATTGCTGGGTCGTATGGTACTTCTATTTTTAGTTTTTTAAGGAACCTCTATACTGTTTTCCCTAGTGGCTATACCAAGCAACAGTGCAAGAGCGTTCCCTTTTCTCCAGTAAATGCCTCTCCAGCATTTATTGTTTGTAGATTTTTTGACGATTGCCATTCTGACTGCTGGGAGGTGATACCTCAAGGTAGTTTTGATTTGCATTTCTCTAATGATTAGTGATGTTCAGCATCCTTTCATGTGTTTGTTGGCAATCTGTATATCTTCTTTGGAGAAATGTCTATTTAGGTCTTCTGCCCATTTTTGGGTTGGGTTGTTTGTGTTTGTGATATTGAGCTACACGAGCTGCTTGTAAATTTTGGAGATTAATCCTTTGTCATTTGCTTCATTTGAAAACAGTTTGTCCCATTCTGAGGGTTGTCTTTTCGTCTTGTTTATGTTTTCCTCTGCTGTGCAAAAGCTTTGAAGTTTCATTAGGTCCCATTTGTTTAGTTTTGTTTTTATTTCCACTTCTCTAGGAGGTGGGTCAAAAAGGATCTTGCTGTGATGTATGTCATAGAGTGTTCTGCCTATGTTTTCCTCTAAGAGTTTTATAGTGTCTGGTCTAACATTTAGATCTCTAATCCATTTTGAGTTTATTTTTGTGTATGGTGTTATGGAGTGTTCTGATTTCATTCTTTTACGTGTAGTTGTCCAGTTTTCCCAGCACCACTTACTGAAGAGGCTGTCTTTTCTCCATTGTATATCTTTGCCTCCTTTGTCATATATGAGTTAGCCATAGGTACGTAGGTTTATCTCTGGGCTTTCTATCTTGTTCAATTGATCTATATTTCTGTTTTTGTGCCAGTACCATATAGTCTTGATTACTGTAGCTTTGTAGTATAGTCTGAAGTCAGGAAGTCTGATTCCTCCAGCTCTTTTCATTTCCCTCAAGACTGCTTTGGCTATTCGGGGTCTTTTGTGTCTCCAAACAAATTTTAAGATTTTTTTGTTCTAGTTCTGTAGAAAAAGCCACTGGTAATTTGACAGGGATTGCACTGAATCTGTAGCTTGCTTTGGGTAGTATAGTCATTTTCACAATATTGATTCTTCTAATCCAAGGACATAGTTTATACCTCCCTCTGTTTATATCATCTTTGATTTCTTTCAGCAGTGTCTTATAGTTTTCTGAGTACAGGTCTTTTACCTCCTTAGGTAGGTTCATTCCTACGTATTTTATTCTTTTTGTTGCAATGGCGAATGGGATTGTTTCCTTAATTTCTCTTTCTGATCTTTCATTGTTAGTGTAGAGGAATGCAAGAGATTTCTGTGCATTAATTTTGTATCCTGCAACTTTATCAAATTCATTGATTAGCTCTAGTAGTTTTCTGGTGGCATCTTTAGGATTCACTATGTGTAGTATTGTGTCATTTGCAAACAGTGACAGTTTTACTTCTTCTTTTCCAATTTGTATTCCTTTTATTTCTTTTTCTTCTCTGATTGCTGTGTCTAGGATTTCCAAAACTATGTTGAGTAATAGTGGTGAGAGTGGACTTCCTTGTCTTGTTCCTGATCTTAGAGGAAATGCTTTTAGTTTTTCACTATTGAGAATGACGTTTGCTGTGGGTTTGTCATATACTGCCTTTATTACATTGAGGTAGATTCCCTCTATGCCCACTTTTTGGAGACTTTTAATCATAAATGGGTGTTGAATTTTGTCGAAAGCTTCTCCTGCATCTATTGGGATGATCACATTTTTATTCTACAACTTGTTAATATGGTGTATCACATTGATTGATTTGTGTATATTGAAGAATTCTTGCATCCCTGGGATAAACCCCACCTGATCATGGTGCGTGATCCTTTTAATGTGTTGTTCAATTCTGTTTCCTAGTATTTTGTTGAGGATTTTTACATCTATACTAATCAGTGATATTCGTCTCTAATTTCCTTTCTCTGTAGTATCTTTGTCTGGTTTTGGTATCAGGGTGATGGTGGCCTCATATAATGAGTTTGGGAGTGTTCCTTCCCCTGAAAATTTCTGAAGAGTTTGAGAAGATTGGGTGTTATCTCTTGTCTAAATGTTTGACAGAATTCACGTCTGATGCCATCTGGTTCTGGACTTTTGTTTGTTGGAAGATTTTAAATCACAGTTTCAATTTTGTTACTTGTGATTGGTCTGTTCATATTTTCTATTTCTTCCTGGTTCAGTCTTGGAAGGTTTTACCTTTCTAAGAATTTGTCCATTTCTTCCAGGTTGTCCATTTTATTAGCATGGAGTTGCTTGTAGAGGTCTCTTAGGATGCTTTGTATTTCTGTGGTGTCTGTTACAACTTCTCCTTTTCCATTTCTAATTTTATTGATTTGAGTCCTCTCCCTCTTTTACTTGAGTCTGGCTAAAGGTTTATCATTTTTGTTTATCTTCTCAAACAACCAGCTTTTAGTTTTATTGATCTTTGCTGTTGTTTTTATTTCATTTATTTCTGCTCTGATCTTTATGATTTCTTTCCTTCTATTAACTTTGGGTTTTATTCTTCTTTCTCTAGTTCCTTTAGGTGTAAGGTTAGATTGTTTATTTGAGATTTTTCTGGTTTCTTGAGGTAGGCTCGTATTGCTATAAACTTCCCTCTTAGAACTGTTTTTGCTGCATCCCATAGGTTTTGGATCATCGTGGTCTTGTTGTCATTTGTCTCTAGGTAGTTTTTGATTTCCTCTTTTATTTCTTCAGTGATCTCTTGGTTATTTAGAAACGTATTGTTTAGCCTCCATGTGTTTGTGTTTTTTACGTTATTTTCCCTGTAATTCATTTCTAATCTCATAGCGTTGTGGTCAGAACAGCTGCTTGATGTGATTTCATTTTTCTTATATTTACTGAGGCTTTATTTGTGACCCAAGATGTGATCTATCCCAGAGAATGTTCCATGTGCCATTGAGAAGAACGTGTAATCTGCTGTTTTTGGATGGAATGTCCTATAAATATCCATTAAATCTATCTGGTCTATTGTGTCATTTAAAGCTTGTGTTTCCTTATTAATTTTCGGTCTGGATGATCTCCGTTGGTGTAAGTGAGGTGTTAATGTCCCCTGCTATTATTGTGTTACTGTTGATTTCCTCTTTTATAGCTGTTAGCAGTTGCCTTATATATTGAGGTGTTCCTATGTTGGGTACATATATATTTATAATTGTTCTATCTTCTTGGATTGATCCCTTGATCATTATGTAGTGTCCTTCCTTGTCTCTTGTAACATTCTTTATTTTAAAATCTATTTAATCTGATATGAGTATTGCTACTTCAGCTTTCTTTTGATTTTCATTTACATGGAATATCTTTTTCCATCCCCTCACTTTCAGTCTGTATGTGTCCCTAGGTCTGAAATGGGTCTCTTGTAGACAGCATATATTTGGGTCTTGTTTTTGTATCCATTCAGGGAGCCTGTGTCATTTGGTTGGAGCATTTAATCCATTCACGTTTAAGGTAATTATCGATATGTATGTTCCTATTATTATTTTCTTAATTGTTATGGGTTTGTCTTGGTGGGTCCTTTTCTTCTCTTGTGTTTCCCACTTAGAGAAGTTCCTTTAGCATTTGTTGTAGAGCTGGTTTCGTGGTGCTGAATTCTCTTAGCTTTTGCTTGTCTGTAAAGCTTTTGATTTCTCCATCAAATCTGAATGAGATACTTGCTGGGTGGAGTACTCTTGGTGGTAGGTTCTTCCCTTTCATCACTTTAAATTTATCATGCCACTGCCTTCTGGCTTGTAGATTTTCTGCTGAGAAATCAGCTGTTAACCTTATGGGAGTTCCGTTGTATGTTATTTGTCACTTTTCCCTTGTTGCTTTCAATAATTTTTCTTTGTCTTTAAATTTTTCAATTTGATTACTGTGTGTCTCGGCATTTTTCTCCTTTGGTTTATCCTGCCTGGGACTCTCTGTGCTTCGTGGACTTCGGTGGCTATTTCTTTTCCCATGCTAGGGAAGTTTTCGACTATAATCTCTTCAAATATTTTCTTGAGTCCTTTCTCTCTCTCTTCTCCATCTGGGACCCCTATAATGCGAATGTTCTTGCGTTTAATGTTGTCCCAGAAGTCTCTTAGAGTGTCTTCATTTATTTTCATTCTTTTCCTTTATTCTGTTCCACGGCAGTGATTTCCACCTTTCTGTCTTCCAGGTCACTTATCCGTTCTTCTGCCACATTTATTCTGCTACTGACTCCTTCTAGTGTATTTTTCATTTTCAGTTATTGTATTGTTCATCTCTGTTTGTTTGTTCTTTAATTCTTCTAGGTGTTTGTTCCTTAATTCTTCTAGGTCTTTGTTAAGCATTTCTTGCATCTTCTCGATCTTTGCCTCCATTCTTTTTCTAAGGTCTTGGATCATCTTCACTATCATTATTCCGAATTCTTTTACTGGAAGGTTGCCTATCCCAACCCCATTTCATTGTTTTTCTGAGGATTTATCTTGTTCCTTGATCTGGTATAAAATCCTCTGCCTTTTCATTTTCTCTATCTTTCTGTGAATGTGGTTTTCCTTCCACAGGCTGCAGAATTGTAGTTCTTCTTGCTTCTGCTGTCTGTTCTCCAGTGATTGAGTCTATCTTAGAGGCTTGTGCAAGCTTCCTTATGGGAGGGACTGGTGGTGGGTAGAGCTGGGTGTTGCTCTGGTTGCAGAGCTTTAATCTGCTTGTCTGTGGATTAAATAAAAGTTTAATAAAATGTTTAATCCGCTTGTCTGCTGATGCATGGGGCTGGGTTCCCTCCCTGTTGGTTGTTTGGCCTGAGGCAACCCAGGACTGGAGCCTACCTTGCTACTGGTGGGTCTAATGGTGGACTCTGGGAGAGTTCACACCAAGGAGTATTTCCCAGAACTTCTGCTGCCAGTGTCGTTGTCCCCATGTTGAGCCACAGCCACACCCTGCCTCTGCAGGAGACCCTCTAAAACTAGCAGCTAGGTATGATCATTCACCTACGGGGTGACTGCTCCTTCCCCTGGGTCCTGATGTGCCCACTACTTTGTGTGTGTCCTCCAAGAGTGGAGTCTCTGTTGAGACTCTGAGTCTCTGAGTGCAGTTGAGACTCTGAGACTCGGAGTGGAGTCGCACAGACTCTGGGTCCTGTGAAACTTCGATGATTTGTGGTTCTAGAAATCCTATAGGAGATGGTCCACAGCAGGTGAAGCTAATGCTGTCATAGAGGTGGTGAAGCCAAAGACCTGCAGTTCCGACTAGAGGTGCTGATTTACATACAGGACAAAATCATCTCGTGTGAATGTAGTTCAGGCACGTTTAAGATGAATGCAGTCATGTTAATGCCTAGCATCTTCTATCTTGTGCCTCTCCTCAGGGACCCCCTCCTCAGTTCCTGAGGCTCCTGTAAGTCATGTACAGGGGAATGGAGAGTGGGCTCTGTCCAGTCTGAGCCCTGAGTTACCCTGTGTGTATCTTAGGATACTTTGTATTTCTGTGGTGGCTCTTGTAACATCATCTCTTTCATTTCTGATTTATTTGGGCCCTCTCTTTTTTTGAAAAAAAAATACTACTGTTGTCTTTTATTCTTTACAGAAGTTTAATAAGTGTTTGATCTACTACCCTTACTCTATGTATACTTTTTGCTGTGAGATTTTTACTTTTGTTTGTTTTCTTGTTACTGTCAATAATTAGTGAGACTTCTTTTAAGCTACATTCAACATTGCTTATAAAACTGCTATATTAGTGATGACAGAGCTTTAATGGAAGTCGTGTTCTGGTTGTAAATTAGAATGCAATGTGCCAAAAAAAGCCCCTTAAGTGTATGTCTCATTACTTCTTGTTGTTTTTTAATTTTTATATATTATCAGAGCAAATTTGATTAAAATGTTTTGTTTGTTCTACGTGTGTAAGATGTAGTTCTTTTACACATATACATGTATCTATACTTCTTCAGATCTTTTCTCATGTAGGTTATGACACAATGTTGAGTAGTCTTCTCTTGGTATTCCGTAGGTCTTTGGTGATTATATATTTCACACGTGTTTCTATATCTATGTTAACCCCAATATCCTAATGTATCCAGTCCTCACACCTTTCCATTTGGTGAACCATAACTTTGTTGAATGAATCTGTGATTGCCTTTCTCTGTGGAAATATCTTCATTGGTATCAATTTTTAGCTAACACCTATAAGTGATATTATAGGATATGTATCTTTTGCTGTCTGACTTAGTACAATTTGCCTGATTACCTCTAGAATCATCTACGGTGCTGCAAATGGCATTGTTTCATTTTCTTCCCTAGCTAATATTCCATCTGTACATGTACCAGTTCTTCTTTGTCCACTCACCTCTTGATGGACTTTTTGGTTGCCTCCATGTCTTGGCTATTGTAATACTGCTGCACTGCACATTTGCCTGCCTGTGTCTTTCCAATTCTGTCTTCTTATGTTATAGGCCCAGGAGTGGGCCTCCTGTATCATATAGTATCTCAGGGTTTACCGTTTAAACGCACTATGATTCTGTGCTCATTAGTGGCTCTTTCCAGGTTACATCCCACTTAAAGTTGAGGGTATGCATTTCTCCACAACACCTTCAGCATTTATTTATTTATTTTTAACATCTTTATTGGAGTATAATTGCTTTACAATGGTGTGCTAGCTTGTGCTTTACAACAAAAGGAATCAATTATACATACACATATGTTACCATATCACTTCCCTCTTGCGTCTCCCTCCCTCCCACCCTCCCTATCCCACCCCTCCAGGCGGTCACAAAGCACCGAGCTGATCTGCCTGTGCTATGCTGCTGCGTCCCAACAGCTATCTACCTTACGTTTGGTAGTGTATATATGTCCATGCCTCTCTCTCACTTTGTCACAGCTTACCCTTCCCCCTCCCCATATCCTCAAGTCCATTCTCTAGTAGGTCTGTGTCTTTATTCCTGTTTTACCCCTACGTTCTTCATGACATTTTCTTTTTCTTAAATTCCATGTATATGTGTTAGCATATGGTATTTGTCGCTCTCTTTCTGACTTACTTCTCTCTGTATGACAGACTCTAGGTCTATCCACCTCATTACAAACAGCTCAATTTCGTTTCTTTTTATGGCTTAAGCATTTCTTGTTTGTAGTTTTCTTGCTGATGGATATTCTGACTGGTGTGAGCTGATACCTCTTTGTGGTTGAAATTGCATATGACTCATAATCCTTTGAAATTGAGCTTTAAGGCCTGTCCTTTTTATTTTTCAAACTGTGATTACAGCTTAGCTCTTCAAAGTGTTTTCTTAAAGTATGTGTTACATTTTGAAATTTATTGGCCATTACCTCCCTCAAAACATTTTGAGGGCAGTTTTCATTTACAGCCCTGCAGTACTTGTTCACATGAAGTGACCATTAGCACAGGCTTTAAAGCTGCTTTTGCAGGTAATGGCCAGATTGCGGCAGCCTTTCTTTGTTCCCCATGCTGGTACTAGGGAAACAGACCTTCCGGCCAGTGGTCTTCCTCGGTTGTAAATTAGAGTGGAATGTTCCCGGATAAACCCCCAAAAGCTGATGTCTCCTTACTTTTGTTTGTTTTTTTAATTTATGTTTGTATTGGAGTAATATTCCATTGTGTATATGGACCACTTCTTGGTGCATTCCTCTGTTGATGGACATTTTCGTTGCTTCCAAGTGTTGGCTATATTAAATATTGCTGGAGTGCAAGACTGCCAGCCTGTGACATTTCGATTCTCATTTTCTCAGGTGATAGGCCCAGCAGTGGGTGTGACTGATTGACTAGTAGCTCAATGTTTACCTTTTCAAAGCACCTCCATTGTGTTTTCATTAGTGGCTCTTACCGTGTCTCCCTTAGAACCAAGGGTACGAACTTCTCCACAATCCCTTCAACATTTATAGTTTGCAGCATTTTTGCTAATGGCCATTCAGACTGCTGTGACCTGATAGGTTTTTGTAATTTGGGTTTGCATGCCTTTAAAAATTCCTAAAATTCATCATTTTCCATGCCTTTTTCCTTTCTGTTAAAAATAAAGTGTGAGTACAATATATCTCTTGAAGCTGTCTTCTTGGAAGGTTGCCCTCTTTTGAATTTTTGTCGATATACGACCCCAGGATTTTTTTGGAGGGCAGATGTCATTACAGAACTGCAAGTTCGGTGAATATTTAGTGACCATTAGCACTGGGTTTAAAGCTGCTGTTGTGGGAAACGGCCACAAGGAGGCAGCATTTGTCCTTTCCCAAATCTGGGTACTAGGGCAGCAGAGCCTTTCTGGAAGTCGTGGTCCTCGGTTGTAAGTTAGAATGGAATGTGCCAGGAGGAATGCCCATAAGTTTATGTCTCATTACTTCTTCTTGGTTTTTAAAATTTATTTAATCGGGGTAATGATTAGATATTGTTTGTCCAGATGTACACAATCTAGTTCATTTGTACAATATATGTGTCTATTCATGTTCAGATCCTCTTCCCATGTAAAATGTTACAGAGTGTTCCGTAGACCTCCCTTGCTATATGGTCCGTCTTTTTGATATATGTTTATAATATGTGTTTGTATACGTATGGTAACGCTAATCTTAATTTATCCATTCTGCCCACCTTTCCTTTTAGATAAGCATACTTAATTTCTAAGTCTGTGAGTGTCTTTCTCTGTGGAAATATGTTCATTTGTGTTAGTTATTAGATAACGCCTATAAGTGATATCATAGGATATAGGTCTTTTGCTTTCTGACTTACCTCATATTCTGTGATTATCTCCAAGCTCATCTATGGCGCCGCAGATAGCAGTGTTTCATTGTTTTCCATGGCTAATATTCTATTGTGAAAGTGGACCACTTCTTCTTCATCCATACATCTGTTGATGGACATTTTGGTTGCTTCACTGTCTTGGCTATTGTGAATAAGGCTGCAGTGCAGCTTTTGCAGCCCAGGTCTTCTCGACTCTGGTCTTCTCAGGTGAGAGGCCCAGTGGTGTGACTGCTGGATTGAATGGTACCTCAATGTTTGCTTTTAATCGTAGCTCCTTTCTGTTCTCGTTATTGGCTGTTAACACTTTACATCTCACCAGCAGCTAGAGGGTACACAGTTCTCTAAAACCCCTTCAGAATTTATTGTTTGTAGACCTTTTGCTGATGGTCAGTTGACTGGTGTGAGTTGAAACCTTTTTGTTGATTAGATTTGCATGAGTCTAATAATTGCTGAGGTTGAGCTTTCACCCATTTTCCTTTTTTTAAAAAAGAGAGTGAGTCAAACTTACCTCTTCATACTATCGTCTTGAAAAATTTGCCAGTTTTGAATTTTATTGTCCATTCCCTACCTCAGCACAGTTGTTTAGGGCAGGTGTCCTTTGCAGCCCTGAGTCCTTGTGAATGTTAAGAGACCATTAGCTGTGGGCTTAAAGCCGCTCTTGCGGGAAACGGCCACAAGGCAGCACAATTTCTACATTTCCAACTCTGGGTTTTTGGGCAGCAGAGCCTTCCTGGAAATCGTGTTAGTAGGCTGCAAATTAGAGTGGAATGTGCCAGGGCACATCCCCAAGAGCTTATATCTCCTTACTTCTTGTTTGTTTTATAAATTTAATTTTTATTAATTATCAGAGCAAACTTGATAAAAATATTTTGTTTCTCCTAGGTGTACAGAATCTGGTTCATCATATCAATGTATCTGTCTATTCATCTTTGGGTCGTTTCCTGTGTAGGTTATTACAGAGTGTTGAGTAGACCTCTCTTGGTATTCCATAGCTATTTTGTGATTATATATTTCATATGTCTTAGTACATGTCTGTTAACCCCCATATCCTACTTCACACATTCCTTACACTTTTCCATTTGGTTAAACATAATTTTTTTCTTAATCCATGCTTTTCCTTCTCTTGGAAATAAGTTCATGAGTATCAACTTTTAGGTAACACCTAGAAGTGATGTCATAGGATATCTGTCTTTCAGTTTCTTTCTTACTTCAAGTTGGGTGATTATCTCTAGGTCTTTATATGGTGGTGCCAACGGCACTGTTTCGTTGTTTTCCATGGCTAATATTCCATTGTGTACATGGACCACTTCCTCTTTGTGCATTTTTCTGTTCATGGACCTTTTGGTTTCTTCCAAGTCTTGGCTATGTTAAATGTTCCTGCAGTGCAGGATTGCCAGCCTGTGTCTCTTCCATTCTGCTCTGCTCAGGTGATAGGCGCATCAAAGGACCTACCAGATCACATGGTAGCTCAGTTTTTACCCTTAAACGCACCTCCATTATGTTCTCACTACTGGCTGTTACCAGTTTACATCCCCCCAGCAGCTAGAGGGTACACAGTTCTCTGAAACCCCTTCAGCATTTATTCTTTGTAGACTTTTTGCTGAAGAACATTCTGACGGCTGTGAGGTGAACATTTCTGTAATTGGATTTGCATGGCTTTATTCATTGCTGATGTTGCGCATTTTTCAATTCCCTTTTATTTTAAAGAGAAAAAAAAGAAAAGACAAAATGTGCGTAAAATATGCCTCTTGAAATTGTCTTCTTGAAATGTTGACGTCTTTTGAATTTTCTGGTCGATTTACGACCCC
>NW_028138520.1:0-32213 GCF_964270905.1 Leucopleurus acutus
ATTTCATTGCTGAGTGATATTGCATTGTACGTAAGTACCACAACTTCTTTATCCATTTTTCGCTTTCTGTGATATTGAACTTGTACCGTAAACGAGGTTCTTGTAAACAGAGCCGTCCCAAACTTTGGGGTGACTGTGTCTTTTTGATTTTAATTTCCCTAAGCTATAGGACCATAAGTGGAAGTGCCCTAGGCTCTGGTGCTTTGTTTTTTAGATGTTTCAGGAAACACCATACACTTCTCCAGAGTGGCTGTTGGCAATTTACATCCCGCCCATCAGCATAACAAGGCTCCCAGTTCTCCATGGCCTGTCCTGCCTTTCTGGATTTTACACTTTTTTCAGATGGCCCTTTTGACCGGGGGGCAGTGAGACTTCATTGCAGTGCAGATATCCTTTGCAAGCTTGCTTCGTTGGCCAAAAAGGGCGTATGCGTTTTTTCCTGAATATATTCAGGAAAAAACGCATACGCCCTTTTTGGCCAAGTGCATCATTGTGGACGTTCTGCCTCTTTTCCTATGCTTTACATGCAATTCCAGTGTACCTCCTGAAATCGATTTCCTGCAATTCTGCCCCACTTTCAAGTCATCTTGGCAGTCTTACTTCAATATATTTTTGGACGATAGCTGTCATTTATAACTCTGCAGGTTTGTGAATTACAGTGCCCCTGAGCTCGTTTCTTCAACTCGTTTTCTTGTGAGCTGGCCGCAACACCGCAGGATTGCTTCAGGCCCTAGTGTAGTTCCTGCACGGCACGCTGAGCCTTTGGTTAATTCCTCTTCCTGGTGGGAAATGAGAGTTAAATTTGCCCGTCCAGACACCTCCAGCTAGTCTCTCATTGGTTCTCCCTATTCCTGTACATTTTCCGCAGAAATTGCAAACTGGGCCAAACAGGAGGTTAAAGGCACTGACTCTCCAAGTGGGGAGAGTGTAAGTAAAGCATCTTGAATGTTGCACCCGAGTACCAGGGGACGAAAACTGAGACACATTTGAACACGTTTCCCAATCACACGGTGGATCATACTCTGGGTTCCACATGCATGTTTTAGCTGAAGGAAGAATCCCTTAAACCTGGAGAGTTGAGACCCATGGAATGGATACCATACAATATGACTTCAAAGTGTCTGCATTTGCTCACCGAACCTCACCAATCCTATCGCTGCTGCGTTTATGCCGCTGTACACACGCTTGATTGCCTTTCGGAGACATATAAATCCATAGGTTTTAAGATTCTTACTAGTCAGGTATATTGTTAGGCGTTTAATATGGGGTGTTGAGTCCACTTCGTTGAGCAAGGAGTAGCACTTGTCTATTATATATTTGGCTTATGGAACGGTATCTGTGCTAACTTCAATCTCTTGTTGTATGCAGCACCCCAACTCACCTTTCCCCTTAAGCAAGCATAAATTGGTTTTCTACATTTGACACTCTGTTCTGTTTAGTAATTTAGTTCCTGTGTAGCCAAGTTTACATTACGTGTAGTAGTGATATCTTATGATGTTTCTTTTTCTGTGTGACTTATTTCACTTAGAATCATCGTACCTGAATCCACTCATTATGCTGCTATGGGCCTGATGACATAGATTTCATTGCTGAGTGATATTGCATTGTACGTAAGTACCACAACTTCTTTATCCATTTTTCGCTTTCTGTGATATTGAACTTGTACCGTAAATGAGGTTCTTTAAACAGAGCCGTCCCAAACTTCGGGGTGGCTGTGTCTTTTTGATTTTAATTTCCCTAATCTATAGGACCATAAGTGGAAGTGCCCTAGGCTCTGTTGCTTTGTTTTTTGGATGTTTCAGGAAACACCATACACTTCTGCAGAGTGGCTGTTGGCAATTTACATCCCACCCATCAGAATAACAAGGCTCCCAGTTCTCCATGGCCTGTCCTGCCTTTCTGGATTTTACACTTTTTTCAGATAGCCTTTTGACCGGGGAACAGTGAGACTTCATTGTAGTGCAGATTTCCTTTGCAAGCTTGCTTGGTTGGCCAAAAAGGGCGTATGCGTTTTTTCCTGAATATATTCAGGAAAAAACGCATACGCCCTTTTTGGCCAAGTGCATCATTGTGGACGTTCTGCCTCTTTTCCTATGCTTTACATGCAATTCCCGTCTACCTCCTGAAATCGGTTTCCTGCAATTCTGCCCCGCTTTCAAGTCCTCTTGGCAGCCTTACTTCAATATATTTTTGGACGATAGCTGTCATTTATAACTCTGCAGGTTTGTGAATTACAGTGCCCCTGAGCTCCTTTCTTCAACTCGCTTTCTTGTGAGCTGGCCACAACACCGCAGGATTGCTTCAGGCCCTAGTGTGGTTCCGGAATGGCACGCTGAACCTTTGGTTAATTCCTCTTCCTGGTGGGAAATGAGAGTTAAATTTGCCCGTCCAGACACCTCCAGCTAGTCTCTCATTGGTTCTCCCTATTCCTGTACATTTTCCGCAGAAATTGCAAATTGGGCCAAACAGGAGGTTAAAGGCACTGACTCTCCAAGTGGGGAGAGTGTTAGTAAAGCGTCTTGAATGTTGCACCCGAGTACCAGGGGACGAAAACTGAGACACATTTGAACACGTTTCCCAATCACACGGTGGATCATACTCTGGGTTCCACATGCATGTTTTAGCTGAAGGAAGAATCCCTTAAACATGGAGAGTTGAGACCCATGGAATGGATACCATACAATATGACTTCAAAGTGTCTGCATTTGCTCACCAAACCTCACCAATCCTATCGCTGCTGCGTTTATGCCGCTGTACACACGCTTGATTGTCTTTCGGAGACATATAAATCCGTAGGTTTTAAGATTATTTCTAGTCAGGTATATTCTTAGGCGTTTAATATGGGGTGTTGAGTCCACTTCGTTGAGCAAGGAGTAGCTCTTGTCTATTATATATTTGGCTTATGGCACGGTATCTGTGCTAATTTCAATCTCTGGTTTCATGCAGCACCCCAACTCACCTTTCCCCTTAAGCTAGCGTAAGTTGGTTTTCTACATTTGAGACCCTGTTCTGTTTTGTAATTCAGTTCCTGTGTAGCCAAGTTTACATGCCGTGTAGTAGTGATACCTTATGATGTTTCTTTTTCTGTGTGACTTATTTCACTTAGAATCATCGTACCTAATCCACTCATTATGCTGCTATGGGCCTGATGACATAGATTTCATTGCTGAGTGATATTGCATTGTACGTAAGTACCACAACTTCTTTATCCATTTTTCGCTTTCTGTGATATTGATCTTGTACCGTAAACGAGGTTCTTGTAAACAGAGCCAGCCCAAACTTTGGGGTGGCTGTGTCTTTTTGATTTTAATATTCCTAAGCTATAGGACCATAAGTGGAAGTGCCCTAGGCTCTGTTGCTTTGTTTTTTAGATGTTTCTGGAAACACCATACACTTCTCCAGAGTGGCTGTTGGCAATTTACATCCCGCCCACCAGCATAACAAGGCTCCCAGTTCTCCATGGCCTGTCCTGCCTTTCTGGATTTTACACTTTTTTCAGATGGCCCTTTTGACCGGGGGGCAGTGAGACTTCATTGTAGTGCAGATTTCCTTTGCAAGCTTGCTTGGTTGGCCAAAAAGGGCGTATGCGTTTTTTCCTGAATATATTCAGGAAAAAACGCATACGCCCTTTTTAGCCAAGTGCATCATTGTGGACGTTCTGCCTCTTTTCCTATGCTTTACATGCAATTCCCGTCTACCTCCTGAAATCGGTTTCCTGCAATTCTGCCCCGCTTTGAAGTCCTCTTGGCAGCCTTACTTCAATATATTTTTGGACGATAGCTGTCATTTATAACTCTGCAGGTTTGGGAATTACAGTGCCCCTGAGCTCCTTTCTTCAACTCGCTTTCTTGTGAGCTGGCCGCAACACCGCAGGATTACTTCAGGCCCTAGTGTGGTTCCGGCACGGCACGCTGAGCCTTTGGTTAATTCCTCTTCCTCGTGGGAAATGAGAGTTAAATTTGCCCGTCCAGACACCTCCAGCTAGTCTCTCTTTGGTTCTACCTATTCCTGTTCATTTTCCACAGAAATTGCAAACTGGGCCAAACAGGAGGTTAAAGGCACTGACTCTCCAAGTGGGGAGAGTGTTAGTAAAGCATCTGGAATGTTGCACCCGAGTTCCACGGGACGAAAACTGAGACACATTTGAACACGTTTCCCGATCACACGGTGGATCATACTCTGGGTTCCACATGCATGTTTTAGCTGAAGGAAGAATCCCTTAAACCTGGAGAGTTGAGACCCATGGAATGGGTACCATGCAATATGACTTCAAAGGGTCTGCATTTGCTCACCGAACTTCACCAATCCTATCACTGCTGCGTTTATGCCGCCGTACACACGCTTGATTCTCTTTCGGAGACATATAAATCGGTAGGTTTTAATATTCTTACTAGTCAGGTATATTCTTAGGCGTTTAATATGGGGTGTTGAGTCCACTTCGTTGAGCAAGGAGTAGCTCTTGTCTATTACATATTTGGCTTATGGAACGGTATCTGTGCTAATTTCAATCTCTGGTTTCATGCAGCACCCCAACTCACCTTTCCCCTTAAGCAAGCATAAGTTGGTTTTCTACATTTGAGACCCTGTTCTGTTTTGTAATTCAGTTCCTGTGTAGCCAAGTTTACATTCCGTGTAGTAGTGATATCTTATGATGTTTCTTTTTCTGTGTGACTTATTTCACTTACAATCATCGTACCTTAATCCACTCATTATGCTGTTACGGGCCTGATTACATAGATTTCATTGCTGAGTGATATTGCATTGTACGTAAGTACCACAACTTCTTTATCCATTTTTCGCTTTCTGTGATATTGAACTTGTACCGTAAACAAGGTTCTTGTAAACAGAGCCGTCCCAAACTTTGGGGTGGCTGTGTCTTTTTGATTTTAATTTCCCTAAGCTATAGGACCATAAGTGGAAGTGCCCTAGGCTCTGTTGCTTTGTTTTTTAGATGTTTCAGGAAACAGCATACACTTCTCCAGAGTGGCTGTTGGCAATTTACATCCCGCCCATCAGCATAACAAGGCTCCCAATTCTCCATGTCCTGTCTTGCCTTTCTGGATTTTACACTTTTTTCAGATGGCCCTTTTGACCGGGGGGCAGTGAGACTTCATTGTAGTGCAGATTTCCTTTGCAAGCTTGCTTGGTTGGCCAAAAAGGGCGTATGCGTTTTTTCCTGAATATATTCAGGAAAAAACGCATACGCCCTTTTTGGACAAGTGCATCATTGTGGACGTTCTGCCTCTTTTCCTATGCTTTACATGCAATTCCCGTCTACCTCCTGAAATCGGTTTCCTGCAATTCTGCCCCGCTTTCAAGTCCTCTTGGCAGCCTTACTTCAATATATTTTTGGACGATAGCTGTCATTTATAACTCTGCAGGTTTGTGAATTACAGTGCCCCTTAGCTCCTTTCTTCAACTCGCTTTCTTGTGAGCTGGCCGCAACACCGCAGGATTGCTTCAGGCCCTAGTGTGGTTCCGGCACGGCATGCTGAACCTTTGATTAATTCCTCTTCCTGGTGGGAAATGAGAGTTAAATTTGCCCGTCCAGACACCTCCAGCTAGTCTCTCATTGGTTCTCCCTATTCCTGTACATTTTCGGCAGAAATTGCAAACTGGGCCAAACAGGAGTTTAAAGGCACTGACTCTCCAAGTGGGGAGAGTGTTAGTAAAGCGTCTTGAATGTTGCACCCGAGTACCAGGGGACGAAAACTGAGACACATTGGAACACGTTTCCCGATCACACGGTGGATCATACTCTGGGTTCCACATGCATGTTTTAGCTGAAGGAAGAATCCCTTAAACCAGGAGAGTTGAGACCCATGGAATGGGTACCATGCAATATGACTTCAAAGGGTCTGCATTTGCTCACCGAACCTCACCAATCCTATCGCTGCTGCGTTTATGCCGCTGTACACACGCTTGATTGCCTTTCGGAGACATATAAATCCATAGGTTTTAAGATTCTTACTAGTCAGGTATATTGTTAGGCGTTTAATATGGGGTGTTGAGTCCACTTCGTTGAGCAAGGAGTAGCACTTGTCTATTATATATTTGGCTTATGGAACGGTATCTGTGCTAACTTCAATCTCTTGTTGTATGCAGCACCCCAACTCACCTTTCCCCTTAAGCAAGCATAAATTGGTTTTCTACATTTGACACTCTGTTCTGTTTAGTAATTTAGTTCCTGTGTAGCCAAGTTTACATTACGTGTAGTAGTGATATCTTATGATGTTTCTTTTTCTGTGTGACTTATTTCACTTAGAATCATCGTACCTGAATCCACTCATTATGCTGCTATGGGCCTGATGACATAGATTTCATTGCTGAGTGATATTGCATTGTACGTAAGTACCACAACTTCTTTATCCATTTTTCGCTTTCTGTGATATTGAACTTGTACCGTAAATGAGGTTCTTTAAACAGAGCCGTCCCAAACTTCGGGGTGGCTGTGTCTTTTTGATTTTAATTTCCCTAATCTATAGGACCATAAGTGGAAGTGCCCTAGGCTCTGTTGCTTTGTTTTTTGGATGTTTCAGGAAACACCATACACTTCTGCAGAGTGGCTGTTGGCAATTTACATCCCACCCATCAGAATAACAAGGCTCCCAGTTCTCCATGGCCTGTCCTGCCTTTCTGGATTTTACACTTTTTTCAGATAGCCTTTTGACCGGGGAACAGTGAGACTTCATTGTAGTGCAGATTTCCTTTGCAAGCTTGCTTGGTTGGCCAAAAAGGGCGTATGCGTTTTTTCCTGAATATATTCAGGAAAAAACGCATACGCCCTTTTTGGCCAAGTGCATCATTGTGGACGTTCTGCCTCTTTTCCTATGCTTTACATGCAATTCCCGTCTACCTCCTGAAATCGGTTTCCTGCAATTCTGCCCCGCTTTCAAGTCCTCTTGGCAGCCTTACTTCAATATATTTTTGGACGATAGCTGTCATTTATAACTCTGCAGGTTTGTGAATTACAGTGCCCCTGAGCTCCTTTCTTCAACTCGCTTTCTTGTGAGCTGGCCACAACACCGCAGGATTGCTTCAGGCCCTAGTGTGGTTCCGGAATGGCACGCTGAACCTTTGGTTAATTCCTCTTCCTGGTGGGAAATGAGAGTTAAATTTGCCCGTCCAGACACCTCCAGCTAGTCTCTCATTGGTTCTCCCTATTCCTGTACATTTTCCGCAGAAATTGCAAATTGGGCCAAACAGGAGGTTAAAGGCACTGACTCTCCAAGTGGGGAGAGTGTTAGTAAAGCGTCTTGAATGTTGCACCCGAGTACCAGGGGACGAAAACTGAGACACATTTGAACACGTTTCCCAATCACACGGTGGATCATACTCTGGGTTCCACATGCATGTTTTAGCTGAAGGAAGAATCCCTTAAACATGGAGAGTTGAGACCCATGGAATGGATACCATACAATATGACTTCAAAGTGTCTGCATTTGCTCACCAAACCTCACCAATCCTATCGCTGCTGCGTTTATGCCGCTGTACACACGCTTGATTGTCTTTCGGAGACATATAAATCCGTAGGTTTTAAGATTATTTCTAGTCAGGTATATTCTTAGGCGTTTAATATGGGGTGTTGAGTCCACTTCGTTGAGCAAGGAGTAGCTCTTGTCTATTATATATTTGGCTTATGGCACGGTATCTGTGCTAATTTCAATCTCTGGTTTCATGCAGCACCCCAACTCACCTTTCCCCTTAAGCTAGCGTAAGTTGGTTTTCTACATTTGAGACCCTGTTCTGTTTTGTAATTCAGTTCCTGTGTAGCCAAGTTTACATGCCGTGTAGTAGTGATACCTTATGATGTTTCTTTTTCTGTGTGACTTATTTCACTTAGAATCATCGTACCTAATCCACTCATTATGCTGCTATGGGCCTGATGACATAGATTTCATTGCTGAGTGATATTGCATTGTACGTAAGTACCACAACTTCTTTATCCATTTTTCGCTTTCTGTGATATTGATCTTGTACCGTAAACGAGGTTCTTGTAAACAGAGCCAGCCCAAACTTTGGGGTGGCTGTGTCTTTTTGATTTTAATATTCCTAAGCTATAGGACCATAAGTGGAAGTGCCCTAGGCTCTGTTGCTTTGTTTTTTAGATGTTTCTGGAAACACCATACACTTCTCCAGAGTGGCTGTTGGCAATTTACATCCCGCCCACCAGCATAACAAGGCTCCCAGTTCTCCATGGCCTGTCCTGCCTTTCTGGATTTTACACTTTTTTCAGATGGCCCTTTTGACCGGGGGGCAGTGAGACTTCATTGTAGTGCAGATTTCCTTTGCAAGCTTGCTTGGTTGGCCAAAAAGGGCGTATGCGTTTTTTCCTGAATATATTCAGGAAAAAACGCATACGCCCTTTTTAGCCAAGTGCATCATTGTGGACGTTCTGCCTCTTTTCCTATGCTTTACATGCAATTCCCGTCTACCTCCTGAAATCGGTTTCCTGCAATTCTGCCCCGCTTTGAAGTCCTCTTGGCAGCCTTACTTCAATATATTTTTGGACGATAGCTGTCATTTATAACTCTGCAGGTTTGGGAATTACAGTGCCCCTGAGCTCCTTTCTTCAACTCGCTTTCTTGTGAGCTGGCCGCAACACCGCAGGATTACTTCAGGCCCTAGTGTGGTTCCGGCACGGCACGCTGAGCCTTTGGTTAATTCCTCTTCCTCGTGGGAAATGAGAGTTAAATTTGCCCGTCCAGACACCTCCAGCTAGTCTCTCTTTGGTTCTACCTATTCCTGTTCATTTTCCACAGAAATTGCAAACTGGGCCAAACAGGAGGTTAAAGGCACTGACTCTCCAAGTGGGGAGAGTGTTAGTAAAGCATCTGGAATGTTGCACCCGAGTTCCACGGGACGAAAACTGAGACACATTTGAACACGTTTCCCGATCACACGGTGGATCATACTCTGGGTTCCACATGCATGTTTTAGCTGAAGGAAGAATCCCTTAAACCTGGAGAGTTGAGACCCATGGAATGGGTACCATGCAATATGACTTCAAAGGGTCTGCATTTGCTCACCGAACTTCACCAATCCTATCACTGCTGCGTTTATGCCGCCGTACACACGCTTGATTCTCTTTCGGAGACATATAAATCGGTAGGTTTTAATATTCTTACTAGTCAGGTATATTCTTAGGCGTTTAATATGGGGTGTTGAGTCCACTTCGTTGAGCAAGGAGTAGCTCTTGTCTATTACATATTTGGCTTATGGAACGGTATCTGTGCTAATTTCAATCTCTGGTTTCATGCAGCACCCCAACTCACCTTTCCCCTTAAGCAAGCATAAGTTGGTTTTCTACATTTGAGACCCTGTTCTGTTTTGTAATTCAGTTCCTGTGTAGCCAAGTTTACATTCCGTGTAGTAGTGATATCTTATGATGTTTCTTTTTCTGTGTGACTTATTTCACTTACAATCATCGTACCTTAATCCACTCATTATGCTGTTACGGGCCTGATTACATAGATTTCATTGCTGAGTGATATTGCATTGTACGTAAGTACCACAACTTCTTTATCCATTTTTCGCTTTCTGTGATATTGAACTTGTACCGTAAACAAGGTTCTTGTAAACAGAGCCGTCCCAAACTTTGGGGTGGCTGTGTCTTTTTGATTTTAATTTCCCTAAGCTATAGGACCATAAGTGGAAGTGCCCTAGGCTCTGTTGCTTTGTTTTTTAGATGTTTCAGGAAACAGCATACACTTCTCCAGAGTGGCTGTTGGCAATTTACATCCCGCCCATCAGCATAACAAGGCTCCCAATTCTCCATGTCCTGTCTTGCCTTTCTGGATTTTACACTTTTTTCAGATGGCCCTTTTGACCGGGGGGCAGTGAGACTTCATTGTAGTGCAGATTTCCTTTGCAAGCTTGCTTGGTTGGCCAAAAAGGGCGTATGCGTTTTTTCCTGAATATATTCAGGAAAAAACGCATACGCCCTTTTTGGACAAGTGCATCATTGTGGACGTTCTGCCTCTTTTCCTATGCTTTACATGCAATTCCCGTCTACCTCCTGAAATCGGTTTCCTGCAATTCTGCCCCGCTTTCAAGTCCTCTTGGCAGCCTTACTTCAATATATTTTTGGACGATAGCTGTCATTTATAACTCTGCAGGTTTGTGAATTACAGTGCCCCTTAGCTCCTTTCTTCAACTCGCTTTCTTGTGAGCTGGCCGCAACACCGCAGGATTGCTTCAGGCCCTAGTGTGGTTCCGGCACGGCATGCTGAACCTTTGATTAATTCCTCTTCCTGGTGGGAAATGAGAGTTAAATTTGCCCGTCCAGACACCTCCAGCTAGTCTCTCATTGGTTCTCCCTATTCCTGTACATTTTCGGCAGAAATTGCAAACTGGGCCAAACAGGAGTTTAAAGGCACTGACTCTCCAAGTGGGGAGAGTGTTAGTAAAGCGTCTTGAATGTTGCACCCGAGTACCAGGGGACGAAAACTGAGACACATTGGAACACGTTTCCCGATCACACGGTGGATCATACTCTGGGTTCCACATGCATGTTTTAGCTGAAGGAAGAATCCCTTAAACCAGGAGAGTTGAGACCCATGGAATGGGTACCATGCAATATGACTTCAAAGGGTCTGCATTTGCTCACCGAACCTCACCAATCCTATCACTGCTGCGTTTATGCCGCCGTACACACGCTTGATTCTCTTTCGGAGACATATAAATCCACAGGTTTTAAGATTCTTACTAGTCATGTGTATTCTTAGGCGTTTAATATGGGGTGTTGAGTACACTTCGTTTAGCAAGGAGTAGCTCTTGTCTATTACATTTTTGGCTTATGGCACGGTATCTGTGCTAATTTCAATCTCTGGTTTCATGCAGCACCCCAACTCACCTTTCCCCTTAAGCAAGCATAAGTTGGTTTTCTACATTTGAGACCCTGTTCTGTTTTGTAATTCAGTTCCTGTGTAGCCAAGTTTACATTCCGTGTAGTAGTGATATCTTATGATGTTTCTTTTTCTGTGTGACTTATTTCACTTAGAATCATCGTACCTGAATCCACTCATTATGCTGCGACAGGCCTGATGACATAGATTTCATTGCTGAGTGATATTGCATTGTACGTAAGTACCACAACTTCTTTATCCATTTTTCGCTTTCTGTGATATTGAACTTGTACCGTAAACAAGGTTCTTGTAAACAGAGCCGTCCCAAACTTTGGGGTGGCTGTGTCTTTTTGATTTTAATTTCCCTAAGCTATAGGACCATAAGTGGAAGTGCCCTAGGCTCTGTTGCTTTGTTTTTTAGATGTTTCAGGAAACAGCATACACTTCTCCAGAGTGGCTGTTGGCAATTTACATCCCGCCCATCAGCATAACAAGGCTCCCAATTCTCCATGTCCTGTCTTGCCTTTCTGGATTTTACACTTTTTTCAGATGGCCCTTTTGACCGGGGGGCAGTGAGACTTCATTGTAGTGCAGATTTCCTTTGCAAGCTTGCTTGGTTGGCCAAAAAGGGCGTATGCGTTTTTTCCTGAATATATTCAGGAAAAAACGCATACGCCCTTTTTGGACAAGTGCATCATTGTGGACGTTCTGCCTCTTTTCCTATGCTTTACATGCAATTCCCGTCTACCTCCTGAAATCGGTTTCCTGCAATTCTGCCCCGCTTTCAAGTCCTCTTGGCAGCCTTACTTCAATATATTTTTGGACGATAGCTGTCATTTATAACTCTGCAGGTTTGTGAATTACAGTGCCCCTTAGCTCCTTTCTTCAACTCGCTTTCTTGTGAGCTGGCCGCAACACCGCAGGATTGCTTCAGGCCCTAGTGTGGTTCCGGCACGGCATGCTGAACCTTTGATTAATTCCTCTTCCTGGTGGGAAATGAGAGTTAAATTTGCCCGTCCAGACACCTCCAGCTAGTCTCTCATTGGTTCTCCCTATTCCTGTACATTTTCCGCAGAAATTGCAAACTGGGCCAAACAGGAGTTTAAAGGCACTGACTCTCCAAGTGGGGAGAGTGTTAGTAAAGCGTCTTGAATGTTGCACCCGAGTACCAGGGGACGAAAACTGAGACACATTGGAACACGTTTCCCGATCACACGGTGGATCATACTCTGGGTTCCACATGCATGTTTTAGCTGAAGGAAGAATCCCTTAAACCAGGAGAGTTGAGACCCATGGAATGGGTACCATGCAATATGACTTCAAAGGGTCTGCATTTGCTCACCGAACCTCACCAATCCTATCACTGCTGCGTTTATGCCGCCGTACACACGCTTGATTCTCTTTCGGAGACATATAAATCCACAGGTTTTAAGATTCTTACTAGTCAGGTGTATTCTTAGGCGTTTAATATGGGGTGTTGAGTACACTTCGTTTAGCAAGGAGTAGCTCTTGTCTATTACATTTTTGGCTTATGGCACGGTATCTGTGCTAATTTCAATCTCTGGTTTCATGCAGCACCCCAACTCACCTTTCCCCTTAAGCAAGCATAAGTTGGTTTTCTACATTTGAGACCCTGTTCTGTTTTGTAATTCAGTTCCTGTGTAGCCAAGTTTACATTCCGTGTAGTAGTGATATCTTATGATGTTTCTTTTTCTGTGTGACTTATTTCACTTAGAATCATCGTACCTGAATCCACTCATTATGCTGCGACAGGCCTGATGACATAGATTTCATTGCTGAGTGATATTGCATTGTACGTAAGTACCACAACTTCTTTATCCATTTTTCGCTTTCTGTGATATTGAACTTGTACCGTAAACGAGGTTCTTGTAAACAGAGCCGTCCCAAACTTTGGGGTGGCTGTGTCTTTTTGATTTTAATTTCCCTAAGCTATAGGACCATAAGTGGAAGTGCCCTAGGCTCTGTTGCTTTGTTTTTTAGATGTTTCAGGAAACACCATACACTTCTCCAGAGTGGCTGTTGGCAATTTACATCCCACCCATCAGCATAACAAAGCTCCCAGTTCTCCATGGCCTGTCCTGCCTTTCTGGATTTTACACTTTTTTCAGATGGCCCTTTTGACCGGGGGGCAGTGAGACTTCATTGTAGTGCAGATTTCCTTTGCAAGCTTGCTTGGTTGGCCAAAAAGGGCGTATGCGTTTTTTCCTGAATATATTCAGGAAAAAACGCATACGCCCTTTTTGGCCAAGTGCATCATTGTGGACGTTCTGCCTCTTTTCCTATGCTTTACATGCAATTCCCGTCTACCTCCTGAAATCGGTTTCCTGCAATTCTGCCCCGCTTTCAAGTCCTCTTGGCAGCCTTACTTCAATATATTTTTGGACGATAGCTGTCATTTATAACTCTGCAGGTTTGTGAATTACAGTGCCCCTGAGCTCCTTTCTTCAACTCGCTTTCTTGTGAGCTGGCCGCAACACCACAGGATTGCTTCAGGCCCTAGTGTGGTTCCGGCACGGCACACTGAGCCTTTGGTTAATTCCTCTTCCTGGTGGGAAATGAGAGTTAAATTTGCCCGTCCAGACACCCCCAGCTAGTCTCTCATTGGTTCTCCCTATTCCTGTACATTTTCCGCAGAAATTGCAAACTGGGCCAAACAGGAGGTTAAAGGCACTGACTCTCCAAGTGGGGAGAGTGTTAGTAAAGCGTCTGGAGTTTGCACCCGAGTACCAGGGGACGAAAACTGAGACACATTTGAACACGTTTCCCGATCACACGGTGGATCATACTCTGGGTTCCACATGCATGTTTTAGCTGAAGGAAGAATCCCTTAAACCTGGAGAGTTGAGACCCATGGAATGGGTACCATGCAATATGACTTCAAAGGGTCTGCATTTGCTCACCGAACCTCACCAATCCTATCACTGCTGCGTTTATGCCGCTGTACACACGCTTGATTCTCTTTCGGAGACATATAAATCCGTAGGTTTTTAGATTATTTCTAGTCAGGTATATTCTTAGGCGTTTAATATCGGGTGTTGCGTCCACTTCATTGAGCAAGGAGTAGCTCTTGTCTATTACATATTTGGCTTATGGAACGGTATCGGTGCAAATTTCAATCTCTGGTTTCATGCAGCACCCCAACTCACCTTTCCCCTTAAGCTAGCGTAAGTTGGTTTTCTACATTTGAGACCCTGTTCTGTTTTGTAATTCAGTTCCTGTGTAGCCAAGTTTACATTCCGTGTAGTAGTGATATCTTATGATGTTTCTTTTTCTGTGTGACTTATTTCACTTACAATCATCGTACCTGAATCCACTCATTATGCTGCTACGGGCCTGATGACATAGATTTCATTGCTGAGTGATATTGCATTGTACGTAAGTACCACAACTTCTTTATCCATTTTTCGCTTTCTGTGATATTGAACTTGTACCGTAAACGAGGTTCTTGTAAGCAGAGCCGTCCCAAACTTTGGGGTGACCGTGTCTTTTTGATTTTAATTTCCCTAAGCTATAGGACCATAAGTGGAAGTGCCCTAGGCTCTGTTGCTTAGTTTTTTAGATGTTTCAGGAAACACCATACACTTCTTCAGAGTGGCTGTTGGCAATTTACATCCCACCCATCAGCATAACAAGGCTCCCAGTTCTCCATGGCCTGTCCTGCCTTTCTGGATTTTACACTTTTTTCAGATGGCCCTTTTGACCGGGGGGCAGTGAGACTTCATTGTAGTTCAGATATCCTTTGCAAGCTTGCTTGGTTGGCCAAAAAGGGCGTATGCGTTTTTTCCTGAATATATTCAGGAAAAAACGCATACGCCCTTTTTGGCCAAGTGCATCATTGTGGACGTTCTGCCTCTTTTCTATGCTTTACATGCAATTCCAGTGTACCTCCTGAAATCGATTTCCTACAATTCTGCCCCGCTTTCAAGTCCTCTTGGCAGCCTTACTTCAATATATTTTTGGACGATAGCTGTCATTTATAACTCTGCAGGTTTGGGAATTACAGTGCCCCTGAGCTCCTTTCTTCAACTCGCTTTCTTGTGAGCTGGCCGCAACACCGCAGGATTACTTCAGGCCCTAGTGTGGTTCCGGCACGGCACGCTGAGCCTTTGGTTAATTCCTCTTCCTCGTGGGAAATGAGAGTTAAATTTGCCCGTCCAGACACCTCCAGCTAGTCTCTCTTTGGTTCTACCTATTCCTGTTCATTTTCCACAGAAATTGCAAACTGGGCCAAACAGGAGGTTAAAGGCACTGACTCTCCAAGTGGGGAGAGTGTTAGTAAAGCATCTGGAATGTTGCACCCGAGTTCCACGGGACGAAAACTGAGACACATTTGAACACGTTTCCCGATCACACGGTGGATCATACTCTGGGTTCCACATGCATGTTTTAGCTGAAGGAAGAATCCCTTAAACCTGGAGAGTTGAGACCCATGGAATGGGTACCATGCAATATGACTTCAAAGGGTCTGCATTTGCTCACCGAACTTCACCAATCCTATCACTGCTGCGTTTATGCCGCCGTACACACGCTTGATTCTCTTTCGGAGACATATAAATCGGTAGGTTTTAATATTCTTACTAGTCAGGTATATTCTTAGGCGTTTAATATGGGGTGTTGAGTCCACTTCGTTGAGCAAGGAGTAGCTCTTGTCTATTACATATTTGGCTTATGGAACGGTATCTGTGCTAATTTCAATCTCTGGTTTCATGCAGCACCCCAACTCACCTTTCCCCTTAAGCAAGCATAAGTTGGTTTTCTACATTTGAGACCCTGTTCTGTTTTGTAATTCAGTTCCTGTGTAGCCAAGTTTACATTACGTGTAGTAGTGATATCTTATGATGTTTCTTTTTCTGTGTGACTTATTTCACTTACAATCATCGTACCTTAATACACTCATTATGCTGTTACGGGCCTGATTACATAGATTTCATTGCTGAGTGATATTGCATTGTACGTAAGTACCACAACTTCTTTATCCATTTTTCGCTTTCTGTGATATTGAACTTGTACCGTAAACAAGGTTCTTGTAAACAGAGCCGTCCCTAACTTTGGGGTGGCTGTGTCTTTTTGATTTTAATTTCCCTAAGCTATAGGACCATAAGTGGAAGTGCCCTAGGCTCTGTTGCTTTGTTTTTTAGATGTTTCAGGAAACAGCATACACTTCTCCAGAGTGGCTGTTGGCAATTTACATCCCGCCCATCAGCATAACAAGGCTCCCAATTCTCCATGTCCTGTCTTGCCTTTCTGGATTTTACACTTTTTTCAGATGGCCCTTTTGACTGGGGGGCAGTGAGACTTCATTGTAGTGCAGATTTCCTTTGCAAGCTTGCTTGGTTGGCCAAAAAGGGCGTATGCGTTTTTTCCTGAATATATTCAGGAAAAAACGCATACGCCCTTTTTGGCCAAGTGCATCATTGTGGACGTTCTGCCTCTTTTCCTATGCTTTACATGCAATTCCCGTCTACCTCCTGAAATCGGTTTCCTGCAATTCTGCCCCGCTTTCAAGTCCTCTTGGCAGCCTTACTTCAATATATTTTTGGACGATAGCTGTCATTTATAACTCTGCAGGTTTGTGAATTACAGTGCCCCTTAGCTCCTTTCTTCAACTCGCTTTCTTGTGAGCTGGCCGCAACACCGCAGGATTTCTTCAGGCCCTAGTGTTGTTCCGGCACGGCATGCTGAACCTTTGATTAATTCCTCTTCCTGGTGGGAAATGAGAGTTAAATTTGCCCGTCCAGACACCTCCAGCTAGTCTCTCATTGGTTCTCCCTATTCCTGTACATTTTCCGCAGAAATTGCAAACTGGGCCAAACAGGAGTTTAAAGGCACTGACTCTCCAAGTGGGGAGAGTGTTAGTAAAGCGTCTTGAATGTTGCACCCGAGTACCAGGGGACGAAAACTGAGACACATTGGAACATGTTTCCCGATCACACGGTGGATCATACTCTGGGTTCCACATGCATGTTTTAGCTGAAGGAAGAATCCCTTAAACCTGGAGAGTTGAGACCCATGGAATGGGTACCATGCAATATGACTTCAAAGGGTCTGCATTTGCTCACCGAACCTCACCAATCCTATCACTGCTGCGTTTATGCCGCCGTACACACGCTTGATTCTCTTTCGGAGACATATAAATCCACAGGTTTTAAGATTCTTACTAGTCATGTGTATTCTTAGGCGTTTAATATGGGGTGTTGAGTACACTTCGTTTAGCAAGGAGTAGCTCTTGTCTATTACATTTTTGGCTTATGGCACGGTATCTGTGCTAATTTCAATCTCTGGTTTCATGCAGCACCCCAACTCACCTTTCCCCTTAAGCAAGCATAAGTTGGTTTTCTACATTTGAGACCCTGTTCTGTTTTGTAATTCAGTTCCTGTGTAGCCAAGTTTACATTCCGTGTAGTAGTGATATCTTATGATGTTTCTTTTTCTGTGTGACTTATTTCACTTAGAATCATCGTACCTGAATCCACTCATTATGCTGCGACAGGCCTGATGACATAGATTTCATTGCTGAGTGATATTGCATTCTACGTAAGTACCACAACTTCTTTATCCATTTTTCGCTTTCTGTGATATTGAACTTGTACCGTAAACGAGGTTCTTGTAAACAGAGCCGTCCCAAACTTTGGGGTGGCTGTGTCTTTTTGATTTTAATTTCCCTAAGCTATAGGACCATAAGTGGAAGTGCCCTAGGCTCTGTTGCTTTGTTTTTTAGATGTTTCAGGAAACACCATACACTTCTCCAGAGTGGCTGTTGGCAATTTACATCCCACCCATCAGCATAACAAAGCTCCCAGTTCTCCATGGCCTGTCCTGCCTTTCTGGATTTTACACTTTTTTCAGATGGCCCTTTTGACCGGGGGGCAGTGAGACTTCATTGTAGTGCAGATTTCCTTTGCAAGCTTGCTTGGTTGGCCAAAAAGGGCGTATGCGTTTTTTCCTGAATATATTCAGGAAAAAACGCATACGCCCTTTTTGGCCAAGTGCATCATTGTGGACGTTCTGCCTCTTTTCCTATGCTTTACATGCAATTCCCGTCTACCTCCTGAAATCGGTTTCCTGCAATTCTGCCCCGCTTTCAAGTCCTCTTGGCAGCCTTACTTCAATATATTTTTGGACGATAGCTGTCATTTATAACTCTGCAGGTTTGTGAATTACAGTGCCCCTGAGCTCCTTTCTTCAACTCGCTTTCTTGTGAGCTGGCCGCAACACCACAGGATTGCTTCAGGCCCTAGTGTGGTTCCGGCACGGCACACTGAGCCTTTGGTTAATTCCTCTTCCTGGTGGGAAATGAGAGTTAAATTTGCCCGTCCAGACACCCCCAGCTAGTCTCTCATTGGTTCTCCCTATTCCTGTACATTTTCCGCAGAAATTGCAAACTGGGCCAAACAGGAGGTTAAAGGCACTGACTCTCCAAGTGGGGAGAGTGTTAGTAAAGCGTCTGGAATGTTGCACCCGAGTTCCACGGGACGAAAACTGAGACACATTTGAACACGTTTCCCGATCACACGGTGGATCATACTCTGGGTTCCACATGCATGTTTTAGCTGAAGGAAGAATCCCTTAAACCTGGAGAGTTGAGACCCATGGAATGGGTACCATGCAATATGACTTCAAAGGGTCTGCATTTGCTCACCGAACCTCACCAATCCTATCACTGCTGCGTTTATGCCGCTGTACACACGCTTGATTCTCTTTCGGAGACAAATAAATCCGTAGGTTTTAAGATTATTTCTAGTCAGGTATATTCTTAGGCGTTTAATATGGGGTGTTGAGTCCACTTCGTTGAGCAAGGAGTAGCTCTTGTCTATTACATATTTGGCTTATGGAACGGTATCTGTGCTAATTTCAATCTCTGGTTTCATGCAGCACCCCAACTCACCTTTCCCCTTAAGCAAGCATAAGTTGGTTTTCTACATTTGAGACCCTGTTCTGTTTTGTAATTCAGTTCCTTTGTAGCCAAGTTTACATTCCGTGTATTGGTGATATCTTATGATGTTTCTTTTTCTGTGTGACTTATTTCACTTAGAATCATCGTACCTGAATCCACTCATTATGCTGCTACGGGCCTGATGACATAGATTTCATTGCTGAGTGATATTGCATTGTACGTAAGTACCACAACTTCTTTATCCATTTTTCGCTTTCTGTGATATTGAACTTGTACCATAAACGAGGTTCTTGTAAACAGAGCCGTCCCAAACTTTGGGGTGGCTGTGTCTTTTTGATTTTAATTTCCCTAAGCTATAGGACCATAAGTGCAAGTGCCCTAGGCTCTGTTGCTTTGTTTTTTAGATGTTTCAGGAAACACCATACACTTCTCCAGAGTGGCTGCTGGCAATTTACATCCCGCCCATCAGCATAAGAAGGCTCCCAGTTCTCCATGGCCTGTCCTGCCTTTCTGGATTTTACACTTTTTTCAGATGGCCCTTTGACCGGGGTGAAGTGAGACTTCATTGTAGTGCAGATTTCCTTTGAGAGCTTGCTTGGTTGGCCAGAAAGGGCGTATGCGTTTCTTCCTGAATATATTCAGGAAGAAACGCATACGCCCTTTTTGGCCAAGTGCATCATTGTCGACCTTCTGAGTGTTTTCATATGTTTTCAGTGCAATTCCTGTCTACCTCCTGAAATCGGTTTCCTGCAGTTCTGCCTTGCTCTCAGTGCCTCTTCATAGCCTTACCTCAATATACTTTTGGAGAATAGTTGGCCTTTATAACTCTGCAGGTTTTTGAATTGCAGTGGCCCTTAGCTCCATTTTTCAGCTCTTATTTTTGTGATCTTGCCTCATATCCACAGGATTTCTTCAGGCCCTATTCTTCTTCTGGGGTGCCTTGCTCTGCCTTTGGTTAATTCTTCTTCCTGATGTGAAATTAGAGTGACATGTGCCCATTGATACCGCTACAGCTATTTTCTCACTGGTTCCCCCTATTCCCATTCATCCTCCGCACTAACTGCAGACTGTGCGATACCGGAACTTAAAGGCATTGACTCTCCATGTGGAGATGTTGTTAGTAAAGTGGCTGGAATGTTGATCCGGAGCCCCAGGAGAGGAAAATGAGGTGCATTTTAGAAACCTTTCCCGATCATATGGTATACCATCCGCTGGATTTCCCATGCATGGTTTAGCTGTAGGAAGATTCCCTTCAACTTGGAGTGTTGGGACCCTTGGAATAAGTAGCATGAAGTATTGCATTAAACTTTCGGCAGTTGCTCACCAAAGCTCTCCAATCCTTTCAGCCCCAAGTGTCCAGCCTTATGTCTTATCCAGCTGTGGGTTTATATGTGGTCATTCCAGGTTGCATCACAGCCCCTGAGCGAATTTTGTAAGAATTTTTCTCTCTTTCATTGTTTCTGCGTTTTGGTTTTAAAATTTATTTCTATAATGGGGTTTAGCTCATTTTCACTGCTGTGTTTGTGCCGCTCTGCGCACACTTGATTCCCTTATGGAGATATATCAATACATGGGTTTTAAGATTCTTATTACTCAGATATATTTCTCTGCGGTGTATAGGGTGTGTTGAGGCCAGTTCATTGAGCGAGGTGTAGATCTTGTCTGATACCTATTTGGTTTATTGAACGGTATCTGTGCTAATTTCAAACTCTGGTTTTATGCATCACCCCACCTCTCCTTTCCCCTTAAGCTGACATAAGTGTGTTTTCTAAATGTGAGACACTGTTCTGTTTTGTAATTCATTTTTTGTGCAGCCATATTTATCCTCCCTCTATAAGTGATATCTTATGATATGTTTCTTTTTCTGTTTGACTTATTTCAAGTAGTATTATCGGACCTCAATCCACTCTTTATCCTTCTACTAGCCTTATTACATTGATTTCATGGTGAAGAGATATTCCATTGTACATAAGTACCACATTTTCTTTATCCATTGTTCTCTTTCCTGGGATATTTAAGGTGTACTGAAGTTGAGGTTCTTGTAAACAGAGTAGCCCTAAACTGTGGTGTGCTTGTGTCTTGTTGATTTTTAGACTTCCCTAGATATACTCCCGTGATTGGAAGTGCCCTATGCTCTGTCGCTCTGTTTTTTAGATGATTTAGGAACCACCATACACTTCTCCAGAGTGGCTCTCGGCAGTTCACACACTGTCCATCAGCGTATAAAGGCTCCCTGTTCTCCATGGCCTGTCCTGCATTTCTGGTTTTTACAATTTTTTCGGATGGCCCTTTTGACCGGTGGGAAATGAGACTTCTTTGTTGTGCACATTTGCATTGCTTGCTTGCTTGGTTGCCCATAAAGTGCGTATGCGTTTTTTCCTGGATATATTCAGGAAATAACGCATACTCCCTTTTGGGCCAACTGCATCATTGTCGAAATTCTGCCGCTTTTCATGTGCTTTAAAGGCGAGTCCAATCTATCTCTTGAAATCTGTTTCTTGCAATTCTGTCTTGCATTCAGATCCTCTTCTTTGCCTTACCTCAACATATTTTTGGACGTTAGTTTTCATTTATAACTCTGCAGGTTTGTGAATTGCAGTGACCCTGAGCTCCATTTTTTAAGTTGCTCTTTTGTGAGCTGGCCTCAAAACCGCAGGATTGCTTCAGGCCCTATTTTGGCTCCGGCGAGGCGGGCTGAGCCTTTTTTTAATTCTTATTCTTAATGGGAAATTAGAGTGACATGTGCCCGTCCAAACCCCTACAACTATTCTCTCATTGTTTCCCCCTCTTCCCGTTCATCCTCCTCACAATTTGCAAAATGTGTGAAACAGAAGTTTAAATGTGCTGATTCTCTAAGTGGGGAGATTCTAAGTAACGTGGCTGGAATGATGAACAGGAGCACCAGGAGAGGATAAATGAGGTGCATTTTAGACACATCTCCCGATCACATGGTGTACAGTCCTCTGGGTTTTCCATGCATGTTTTAGCTGTAGGAAGATTCCTTGAACCTGCAGATTTGGGACCCATTGAATGGGTACCAGGTAGTATTACTTTAAAGGGTGTGCATTTCCTCACCCAACCTCACATTTCTCTTAGCGCGAACAGTTTCCAGCCTTATGTCTCATCCTGCTGTGGGTCTAGATGTGTTCAATCCATGTTGCATCACCGTCCCTGAGGAAAAGTTGTAAGAGGTTTTCTCTGTCTCTCTGTCGTTTATTTTTTTCAATTTATTACTATATTGGTTACAGCTGATTTTCAAAGCTCTGTTTCTTGCTGCTGTACATCCACTTGATTCACGTACAGAGAGACATCAATAAATTCTTTTTCAGATTCTTACCAGTCATAGATATTCTTTTCCGGTGACTTGAGTGTGCTGAGTGCAGTTCTTTTAGCTACCGTGTAGGCCTTGTTGATTATCAGTTTGGTATTTGGAATGGTATCTTTGCTAATTTCAACCTCCTGGATGATGCCTCACCCCTCCCCACCTTTCCCGTTTAGCAGCCTTACGCGTGTTTTCTACATATTTGACTATGTTTTTGTTTTGTAATTTATCTCATGTGTAGCCATTTTGGATTCCACCTTTAAGTGATATCTTATGATATGTGTCTTTTTCTTTTTGAATTATGTCACTTAGAATGATCATACGTAACTCCTCCGGAGTTGTTACAACTGGCCATATTTCATTGATTTCCAGGCTGAGTAATATTCCACTCTACATAAGTACCACATCTCTATCCATTTTTTCCCTCCAGAGACATTTAAGTTATATCCTAGTCGAGGATCTTTTAAACAGAGAGGCAGTAAACATTGGGGTGCCTGTGTCCTCTCGATTTTTGTTTTTCCCAAGATATACGCCCATGAGTGCAAGTGCCCTATGCTCTGTAGCTCATTTTTTAGATGCTTTAGTAAACACAATACACTTCTCCAGAATGGCCGTTGGCAATATACATTTCCACTATAAGCCTCACAGGGCTCCCTCTTCTCCTTGCCCTGTCCTGCATTTCTGGCGTTTACACTTTATGAGGATGGCTCTTCTGACTGATGCGAAGTGATATCTTTTGTAGTATTGATTTCCAGTGCCCACCTGTTTGGTTGGCTAAAAAAGTGTATGCCCTTTTCTTGAATATATACAGAAAAAAACGCATACAGCCTTTTTGGCCAACTGCAATGTCGGAAATGTTCAGCCCCTTTTCTTGTGCTTAATGGCGAATCCTTTCTACCTCCTCAAATCCCTTTCCTGCCATTCTCCCTTGCTTGCCAATCCTTTTCTCTGACTTTCCTCAAGACATTTTTCAGTGATAGATATTTTCAACTCTGCAGTTTCGTGAATTTTACTGCCCCTGAGTTCCATTGTTCAACTTGTGTTTATGGGAACTGGCCACAAAGCAGTGGGATTTCCTCAAGCCCTATACTGTTTCCATGGGCAACCCTAGCCTTTGGTCAATTCATCTTCCTGATTGGAAATTAGAGTGACATGTGCCTGTCTGAACACCTAGGACTTGTCTCTCATTGTTCCTCATCCTTCCGCTTCATCCTCTGGACAAATTCCAAACTGTACGCAACAGGATGTTGACAGTGTTGACATCTCCAAGTGGGGAGACTGTTAGTAAAGACGCTGGAGGGGTGAACCCGAGCACCAGGAGATGAGGAGATGAGATGCCTTTTCCAAACTCTTCCCGATCAGACGGTATACCATCCTCTGGATGTGACAGACATGTTTTAGCAGTAGGAAGAGTCCCATTCATGTAAGGAGAACACCAGGGCTTTTTCAAAATCAGTGTCTCCCCGAAACCCAAACTGGGGAGTTTTTTAAGCTACGGCTACACATATGTTCATTAAGGGCCTTGGGAAGTAGGCAGAGTCCAAACTTTAGATGACTGAAGTCTTCAGGGTCAGAAGCACTCACCACCGGCTTCCCTTAGGTTACACTTTAACTGTCATTGATAGATGATGTCAATAAAAATATCTATTCTTTTTCCGATTATTTCCCCTTATAGGTTATTGCACAATATTGAGTGTAGTTCCCTGTGCTATACAGTAGTTCCTTGTTGATGATCTATTTTATACATAGCAGTGTGTATGTGTTAATTCCAAACTGTTAATTTATCCCTCCTCCCACCTTTCCCCTTTGGTAATAATAAATTATAAGATTTTATACTTCTCAGAAATGGGGGAGCTGAAAGAGAGGTATCATTTTCAATGGAAAAGCATTTAAAACAAGATTGAAGCTTTAACCAAGATTATTAGATGTACATCCTTGGAAAGAAATCACTTCATTTCTCTAATATTGACCTGACAAATAAGACAAACCTTTTCACTGAACTTGCTTATAATAAAGTGATGGAAATATCAAATGGAAGTGTTAGAAACATCTTATTTTACCCGAGCCTTATAAACTGTTCTATGTTAACTACAGTTTGGCTCACACATCTGTTCACTGAAGTTACAATAGTCTCAATTTCTGTTACTGATCCTCCAGAGTGGACCCCAACAAGGGTCCCCCTGCCCAGTGTCATTGGGGCCAACAGATCGAGACTGAGTTTGGTTCCCAAGCAAAGGAAACTTTATATTTTCATCAGAGAATGGAGAGGTGAGAGCATGCACTACCCCGTGGGCTGTGGGCTGGGCTGCTGTGTAGAGATCCTGTCAGAGTCAGTGGGAGGGAGGGGGCGGAGCTCTCAAGGGCCGGGTTGGCTGCAGCTCAGGCTCTATATCTCGGAGTCTGCACTGGGCCCCAGGAGCTGAGGTGTCGACCCAGCCATTCTGCACCAGGAAATCTGGTCTGAAGTGCCGGGTGTGGAACCTCTGCATGTGGGACCCTAGGAGCACGTGAAATTAGACAAAGCACAAAGGATAAAAAAGGTCAGACTTGACTTTATTGCCCACATTCTATTTTTATCTCCCAGGGATTTTTAATGGGCTTTGCTGGGGACAAACCCCTCCTCTGCCTTTTGTCCCGTTCCTCATTCTTGGAGTGCTGAGGGTGCAGACCCTTCTTCTGTAACTGCTGAGTGCTGAGTTGGGAGCCCTCATACCAGGGGACGAGGGTCAGAACTTCTCCCCAGCAGCCTCCAGGTGACGTTGATTGGCCCCAGGACCCCTGCCTCCCTGCTCGTCCGCCTGAGCACCAGCATTGGAAGTGTTATAGATTCTAATGACCTTTAAGGGTCCAGGAAAGAGATGTGCAGAGACGCTGTGGGGGCCGGTTTCACCCCACCCCACATTTGTTCGGCCACCTTAGGCTGACCGTTTCTGCCAGCCTAGATGCTCTGACCAGTAGTCTGCTCTTTCTTCAATTAGGCCCCTGAATTAACGTAAAAACAGCACCAGGTGTCAGAGCCCTGCCCGCTCAACTCCCAGACAGTCCAGGGTCAGTGGTGATCAAGGACCATGATGGCCACTGAGTCAACAGCCTTTTGAAGTAAACAGGAGTCCAGCCGGTCTTATTGGCCACCATCATCACGGTGTCTGTAGGCTTTTCTATGGTGACGGTGTGATATACGGTTCCCCCGCCAAGATTATTAGCTCCCCTCCGGGTGCAGGAAGTCCTGCAAGCAGTAGTCTACTCCTTCGGGACACACTATTGTTGTTTTATGAGAGAAACTCCAGGTCAAGTGATGTTCACACGAGTCGTCATGGTGCCCTGTTGCCCCCGGTTATCTCTCTGGATGTTGGAGTTGGAGGGCCTCCTCACTCGAGGTCGGTGTGCCCACGGAGCGAACCCTGCAACTTCAGGGCATGGTTGGTGATTAGGATCACCACGTGGGGTCCTTTTCCCTTAGGAGGGAGGTGGCCTTTTGGGCTGCTGATTTCCAGGTTTTTAGATACCGCCAGTATCTTGGCCAGATGTGGCAGTGGGCCAAGCCCCTTGGTGACTGTAGTTTATCCTACCTGGATGGCATTCTTGCGTTGTTCCATTTCAAGTGGTCCCAGTTTTTGCACTAATTCTCCAATGGCGATTCACCTTTCACCGGGAATGGAAAGGTCAAAGGGTTTAGCTCAATTAGGGAGTTCCAGGGCAAGGGTCTGAATTGACTGCTCTTTCCATTCTTGAAAGGCCACTTCTGGATTCTGTTCAAAAGGATCATCATCTTTTCCTTTCAGTGTTTCATATAGAGGCCCAGCTAGTAGACTGTAGTTAGGGATCCAGAAGCAGCAAACCCTGGCCTCCCCAGGAACCCCTAAGCTGTCTTCTAGTTTTAGAAAGGGGTAAGGCTGCAAATGGTTTCTTCCCTTTCCTGGGATGGGCTTCTCTGACCTTGTGTGAGAATGAAGCCCAGGCAGGTCACTGCAGTCTGTGATATTTGAGCTTTTTCTTGGACAACTTCTATCCTTTATTGGCTTGGTAGTTCAGAGGCCTCCTTAGTAGGGCTGGCGATCAGAATGTCGTCTGCATATTGAAGGAGGGTTTCCTTTTCCAGAGGTAGAACTTTTCGGTCGTTAGCTAAGCTTTCCCCAAAGATGGTGTGGGAATTTTTGAACCCTTGGGGCAAGACGGCCCGGAAGTATTGTTTTAGTTGTATGTTGAGTCCTGCCACTCACAAGCCAAAATTTCTTGTGACTCTGGGACTAATGGAATACAAAAGAAGGCATCATTGAAGACTAATACAGAATACCATGTCCTGGTGGTTGGTAGAATGACCAGCAGGGTGTAGGGATCAGGAGCAACTGGAGGTATATCCTCGGTGGCTTCACTGACTGTCCTGACATCCTTTACCAGGTCCCCAGCAACCCATGGGGCTCTCGTGGTCAGGCCAATCCCAGGATATGGAGCTCTCCTGGGCAGGTACCCCACCCCCAACCCAGCCCACGGGGCTCTCATGGTCAGGCCCCTCCCAGGATACAGAGCTACCCTTGCAGGTACCGTGGCAGGGCTGGGCACACAGGAACCGTGCACATAGCCCTCATTGAAGAGCACCCCCAGCTCACCTGTCGCTCAGAGCTGACACAGAGCACCTCAGAGCAGGACTTGAACTAACAAACAGCAGCTCCGACAGGTCTGTGACCCTGGGCATCACTCTGTGTGGCCTCCCTCCACCTGGTCTTCCAGAGACTTCCACTGCACCCAGGGCACCAGGCCTCTGTCTCCAACCACCACCCACCCCTCCTCTCCCTGACTCCTGGGTTCCTCTCATTAGGAGAGAGTTTTCTTGAAGTTGTCTCCCACTCATGGGCCAGATAAAATGATTAGAAAACAAGCCAAAGCTGCAGCCCCTTGTCTATCCTGACTCTCAGGAGCCCACACCTGTCCCTTGGACCTGGCCGGTTCAGCAAGTTCCATTTTCTGCAACTGTGAGCCCCTGAGGGGTGATGATTGGCTGACCTGGGCAGCCTTACCATGCCGGCCAGCCCTCCCCAGGTGTGCCTGGGTTGAGATCAATATAAATACCACTCCAGGCAGCAAAAGCCCCTGCAGCTGTGCCTGACGCCATTTTCTCTGCCCTGTCAGCAGTCTCGGGGCTGGGCTGGTGGGAGGGAGTGAGAGGCCACGGCTTTGTGGGTGGCCCAGTGTGAGTGGGGCTCTGCTGGACTTTCTGCAGCAGTTGCCAGGCTGCCACCTGCTAAAGAAGAGGATGTGTCACCCATACCTGCTGCTGGAATTTCTCCCTGGGCAGAGGTGAGGAAGGAAAAAAGCAGTGGGGGCAGGGACAGGACGGGTATCTCAGGCAGGGAAATGGAAATCTTCCAGAAGAGCACCCAGGGCCAGGACCATCCTGGCTGGCCTGCAGGCACCAAGTCAGCTGGCATGCTGTCACTCGTGTGGCTCCATGGCCCTTCCTCTAGGCTTTCAAGTCCTTGTATATATTCAGGTGTTTTACCTGGGAAGGGCGGGAACAGTTCAGCAGCAACTGGCCTGGGGTTCAGCTCACGTTTACTCACAGATGCCTCGGCACGGTGCCCCAGCTTTGCAATGAGGACGCTTGTTGTGTGGGGGCTGCTGGCTGAATGGGAGACGATTCCCCACCACTGACCAACTTCAGAATTGTTTACAACTGGAGCAAGTGCCCTGATACGGTTTTCCTCTGAGTAACTGGTGGGTTCTGTTTTTTTTTTCTCTTTTTCGTTTTTGGTTCAAGGTAGATTTTATTCCTCTTTTTTGTATTTACAGATATAAGCATGGAAATAATTTATTCATATAAATACATGTATGTGAAGGGAATAATTGTTTTTTCTGTTTTATTTTTTAAATTTTATTTCTTTTTAATTTTGAATTTTATTTTATATTTTTATACAGCAGGTTCTCATTGGTTATCTATTTTATACATATAAATGTTTACATGCCAATCCCAATCTCTCAACTCCTCCCACCACCACCCCTCCAAGAGCTTTCCCCCCTTGTTGTCCATACGATTGTTGTCTACATCTGTTGCTCTATTTATGCCTTGCAAAATGGTTAATCTGTACAGTTTTTCTAGGTTCCACATATATGCATGAATATACAAGATTTGTTTTTCTCTTTCTGACTTACTTCACTCTGTATGACAGTCTCTAGATCCATCGACGTCTCTACAAATGACCCAATTTCATTCCTTTCATGGCTTAGTAATATTCCATTTTATATATGTACCACATCTTTATGCATTCGTCTGTCTGTGGGCATTTAGGTTGCTTCCATTACCTCGATATTGTAAATAGTGATGCAATGAACATTGCGGTGAATGTCTCTTTTTGATTTATGGTTTTGTCTGGGTATATGTCCAGTCCTGGGATCGCTGTATCATATGGTAATTCTATTATTAGTTTCTTAAGAAACTCCATATTGTTCTCCATAGTGACTGTATCAATTTATATTCCCAACAATAGTGGAAGAGGCTTCCTTTTCTCCACACCCTTTCCAGCATTTGTTGTTTGTAGATTTTCAGATGATGCCCATTCTAACAGGTGTGAGGTGATACCTCATTGTTGAGTCCATTTCGTTGAGCGAGGGGTAGGTCTTGTCTATTACGTATTTGGCTTATGGAACGGTATCTGTGCTAATTTCAAACTCTGGTTTTATGCAGCACCCCAACTCACCTTTCCCCTTAAGCAAGCATAAGTTGGTTTTCTAAACTTGAGACCCTGTTCTGTTTTGTAATTCAGTTCATGTGTAGCCAAGTTTACATTCCGTGCATTAGTGATACCTTATGATGTTTCTTTTTCTGTGTGACTTATTTCACTTAGAATCATCATGCCTCAATCCACTCATTATGCTGGTACAGGCCTGGTGACACAGATTTCATTGCTGAGTGGTATTCTGTTGTACATAAGTACCGCAACTTCTTTATCAATTATTTGTTCTCTGGGATATTTAACTTGTACTGTAGAAGAGGCTCCTGTAAACAGAGCCGTTGTAAATTTTGGGGTGGCTGTGTCTTTTTGATTTTAATTTCCCTAAGCTATAGGACCATAAGTGGAAATGCCCTAGACTCTGTTGCTTTGTTTTTCAGATGTATCAGGAAACACCATACACTTCTCCAGAGTGGCTGTTGGCAATGTACATCCCGCCCATCAGCATAACAAGGCTCCTTTTTCCCCATGGCCTGTCTTGCCTTTCTGGATTTTACACTTTTCTCAGATGGCCCTTTAGACCGGGGGGAAGTGACACTTCATAGTAGTTCGGATTTCCATTGCAAGCTTGCTTGGTTTGCCAAAAAGGGCGTATGTGTTTGTTCCTGAATATATTCAGGAACAAACTCATACGCCCTTTGTTGCCAAGTGCATCATTGTCGATGTTCTGCCTCTTTTCCTATGCTTTAAATGCAAATCCAGTCTACCTCCTGAAATCGGTTTCCTGCAATTCTGCCCCGCTTTCAAGTCCTCTTCGCAGCCTTACTTCAATATATTTTTGGACGTTATCTGTCATTTATAACTCTGCAGGTTTGTGAATTACAGGGCCCCTGAGCTCCTTTCTTCAACTCGCTTTCTTGTGAGCTGGCCGCAAACCCGCAAGACTGCTTCAGGCCCTAATCTGCTTCTGGCAGGGCACGCTGAGCCTTTGGTTAATTCCTCTTCCTGGTGGGAAATGAGTGTTAAATATGCCCGTCCAGACACCTACCTCACTCTCAACCCCTTGGTGATGTGGGTCCTCTGGTTTGTGGCCACTTTTGCTGGGTTCCTCACCTTTCGATGATGTGGCCCCACTAGTGTGAGGACACTCCTGCTTGGTTCTCATCCACGTGGTTATGTGGACCCCCTGGTGAGAGTCTGTTCCTGGCTTTGTTCCTCACCCACCTGTGAGGGAGACCCTCTGCTGATAGGTCACTCCTGCATGGCTGGCACACATTGCCTTGGTGAAGTCAGCCGTGTGGTGGCAGTTGGAGCGTGCTGGGAATCTCTTCCCCCCGGTGATGAGGGCCCTCTTGCATCAGGCCCTGACTGCTGGGCTCACCAACTTTTCTTAGTGAGCCCAGTGATGCTTTGGCACTCCTCTTAGGATCCCATCTCCATGGGGATGTGGGCCTTCTGCTCTGAGGTCCCAACGGCTGGGTTGTTCACATTTTCATGATGTGGGCTCTCTGGTGTTAGTTCACAGAAGCCTGGATCCCATAGCCTCTGTGCTCTTGGCTGCCTGCTGGGAGGTTCCAACTGCTGGATTCCTCACTTTTTTAAATTTTTGGGCCCTCTGTTGTGAGGATCCTCCTGCCTGCCTCACTCCCAGCCCCTTCGTGATGTGTGTCGTCTGGTTTGAGGCCACATGTGCTGGGTTCCTCACCTTTCGATGATGTGGGACCAATGGTCTTAGGAGACTCCTGCCTGGTTCACAACCCCTTGGTGATGTGGGCCCTCTGTTGAGAGTCTGATCCTGGCTGGGTTCCTCACCCATCTGTGAGGTGGGCCGTCTGATGTGAGGTCACTCCTGCCTGGCTGGCACACGTCACCTTGTGGACATGAGCCCTCTGGTGGCACTTGGAGCCTGCTGGGAGCCTCCTCTCCTCGGTGATGACGGCCCTCTAGCATCAGGCTCTAACTGCTGGGCTCCCCACATTTTGTGATGTGTGCCCAGTGGTGCGAGGACACTCCAGCCAGGTTCACATCCCCATTGGGGTGTGGGCCTTCTGCTCTGAGGTCCCAAAGCCTGGGTTGCTCACAGTTTCATGATGTGGGCTCTCTGCTGTTAGTTCACTCCTGCCTGCATCCCATAGCTTCTGTGCTCTGGACCGCCTGCTGGGAGGTTCCAACTGCTGGATTCCTCACCTTTCTTATTCTTTGGGCCCTCTGTTTTTAGGCTACTCCTGCCTGCCTCACTCCCGTTCCCTTTGTGATATGTGTCCTCTGATTTGAGGCCACATGTGCTGGGTTCCGCACCTTTCGATGATGTGACCCCACTGGAGGGAAGACAGTCCTGACTGGTTCCCATCCCCTTGCTGATGTGGGCCCTCAGGTGAGAGTCTGATCCTGGCTGGGTTCCTCACCCTTCTGTGAGGTGGGCCCTCTGCTGTGAGGTCAATCATGCCTGTCTGGCACAGGTCACCTTGGCGACGTGGGCCCTCTGGTGGCAGTTGGAGTGTGCTGGGATCCTCCTCCCCTCGGTGATGAGGGCCCTCTTGCCTTAGGCCATAACTGCTGGGCTCCCCACATTTTCTGATGTGTGCCAAGTGAGTGAGGAGACTCTTGCCAGGTTCCCATCCCCATGGCGATATGGGCCTTCTGCGCTGAGGTCTCAACTCCTGGGTTGCTCACAGTTTTGTGATGTGGGCCCTCTGCTGTGAGTTCACTGTGGCCTGGATCCCATAGCCTCGGTGTTCTGGGCCGCCTGCTGGAAGGTCTAAATGCTGGAATTCTCACGTTTTTTATATTATGTGCCCTGTGTTGTGAGGCTACTCCTGCCTGCCTCACTCCAAGGCCCTTGGTGATGTGGGTCCTCTGGTTTGAGGACACATGTGCTGGGTTCCTCACCTTAAGATGATGAGGCCCCACTGGTGTGAGGATAATCCTGACTGGGTCCCATCCCCTTTGTGATGTGGGCCCTCTGGTGAGAGTCTGATCCTGGCTGGGTTCCTCACCCATCTGTGAGGTGGGCCCTCTACTATCAGGTAACTCTTGCCTGGGTTGCTCACCTCGCCTTGTTGACATGAGCCCTCTGGTGGCAATTGGACCCTGCTGGGAGCCTCCTCAGCTCTGTGATGAGGGCCCTCTGACGTCAGGCCCTAACTGCTGGGCTCCCCAACTTTTCTTAGTGAGCCCAGTGTTGCTCAAGCACTCCTCTTAGGTTCCCATCCCCATGGGGATGTGGGCCTTCTGCTCTGAGGTTCCAACGGCTGGGTTGATCACAATTTCATGATGTGGGCTCTCTGGTGTTAGTTCACTGTGGCCTGGATCCCATAGCCTCTGTGGTCTTGGCTGCCTGCTGGGAGGTTCCAACTGCTCGATTCCTCAACTTTTGTATTCTATGGGTCCTGTGTTGTGATGCTCCTCCTGCCTGCCTCACTCGCAACCCCTTCGTGATGTGGGTCTTCTGGTTTGAGGCCACA
>NW_028138519.1:0-32173 GCF_964270905.1 Leucopleurus acutus
TCTCAACTATCCAGGTTTAAGGGATTCTTCCTTCAGCTAAAACATGCATGTGGAACCCAGAGTATGATCCACCGTGTGATCGGGAAACGTGTTCAAATGTGTCTCAGTTTTCGTCCCCTGGTACTCGGGTGCAACATTCCAGACGCTTTACTAACACTCTCCCCACTTGGAGAGTCAGTGCCTTTAACCTCCTGTTTGGCCCAGTTTGCAATTTCTGTGGAAAATGAACAGGAATAGGGAGAACAAATGAGAGACTAGCTGGAGGTGTCTGGACGGGCAAATTTAACTCTCATTTCCCACCAGGAAGAGGAATTAACCAAAGGCTGAGCATGCGATGCCAGAACCAAACTAGGGCCTGAAGCAATCCTGCGGTGTTGCGGCCAGCTCACAAGAAAGCGAGTTGAAGAAAGGAGCTCACTGGCACTGTAATTCACAAACCTGCAGAGTTATAAATGACAGCTATCGTCCAAAAATATATTGAAGGAAGGCTGCCAAGAGGACTTGAAAGCGGGGCAGAATTGCAGGAAACCGATTTCAGGAGGTAGACTGGAATTGCATGTAAAGCATAGGAAAAGAGGCAGAACGTCCACAATGATGCACTTGGCCAAAAAGGGCGTATGCGTTTTTTTCCTGAATATATTCAGGAAAAAAACGCATACGCCCTTTTTGGCCAACCAAGCAAGCTTGCAAAGGAAATCTGCACTACAATGAAGTCTCACTGCCCCCCGGTCAAAAGGGCCATCTGAAAAAAGTGTAAAATCCAGAAAGGCAGGACAGGCCATGGAGAAATGGGAGCCTTGTTATGCTGATGGGTGGGATGTAAATTGCCAACAGCCACTCTGGAGAAGTGTATGGCGTTTCCTGAAACATCTAAAATACAAAGCAACAGAGCCTAGGGCACTTCCACTTATGGTCCTATAGCTTAGGGAAATTAAAATCAAAAAGACACAGCCACCCCAAAGTTTCGGCCGGCTCCGTTTACAAGAACCTCGTTTACGGTACAAGTTCAATATCACAGAAAACGAAAAATGGATAAAGAAGTTGTGGTACTTACGTACAATGCAATATCACTCAGCAATGAAATCTATGTCATCAGGCCCGTAGCAGCATAATGAGTGGATTCAGATACGATGATTCTAAGTGAAATAAGTCACACAGAAAAAGAAACATCATAAGATATCACTACTACACGGAATGTAAACTTGGCTACACAGGAACTGAATTACAAAACAGAACAGGGTCTCAAATGTAGAAAACCAACTTATGCTTGCTTAAGGGGAAAGGTGAGTTGGGGTGCGGCATAAAACCAGAGATTGAAATTAGCACAGATACCGTTCCATAAGCCAAATATGTAATAGACAAGAGCTACTCCTTGCTCAACGAAGTGGACTCAACACCCCATATTAAACGCTTAAGAATATACCTGACTAGTAAGAATATTAAAACCTATGGATTTATATGTCTCCGAAAGAGAATCAAGCATGTGTACAGCGGCATAAACGCAGCAGTGATAGGATTGGTGAGGTTTGGTGAGCAAATGCAGACCCTTTGAAGTCATATTGCATGGTACTCATTCCATGGGTCTCAACTCTCCATGTTTAAGGGATTCTTCCTTCAGCTAAAACATGCATGTGGAACCCAGAGTATGATCCACCGTGTGATCGGGAAACGTGTTCAAATGTGTCTCAGTTTTCGTCCCCTGGTACTCGGGTGCAACATTCCAGACGCTTTACTAACACTCTCCCCACTTGGAGAGTCAGTGCCTTTAACCTCCTGTTTGGCCCAGTTTGCAATTTCTGTGGAAAATGAACAGGAATAGGGAGAACCGATGAGAGACTAGCTGGAGGTGTCTGGACGGGCAAATTTAACTCTCATTTCCCACCAGGAAGAGGAATTAACCAAAGGCTCAGCATACGATGCCGCAACCAAACTAGGGCTTGAAGCAATCCTGCGGTGTTGCGGCCAGCTCACAAGAAAGCGAGTTGAAGAAAGGAGCTCAGGGGCACTGTAATTCACAAACCTGCAGAGTTATAAATGACAGCTATCGTCCAAAAATATATTGAAGGAAGGCTGCCAAGAGGACTTGAAAGTGGGGCAGAATTGCAGGAAACCGATTTCAGGAGGTAGACTGGAATTGCATGTAAAGCATAGGAAAAGAGGCAGAACGTCCACAATGATGCACTTGGCCAAAAAGGGCGTATACGTTTTTTCCTGAATATATTCAGGAAAAAACGCATACGCTCTTTTTGGTCAACCAAGCAAGCTTGCAAAGGAAATCTGCACTACAATGAAGTCTCACTGCCCCCCGGTCAAAAGTGACATCTGAAAAAAGTGTAAAATCCAGAAAGGCAGGACAGGCCATGGAGAACTGGGAGCCTTGTTATGCTGATGGGCGGCATGTAAATTGCCAACAGCCACTCTGGAGAAGTGTATGGTGCTTCCAGAAACATCCAAAAAACAAAGCAACAGAGCCTAGGGCACTTCCACTTATGGTCCTATAGCTTAGGGAAATGAAAATCAAAAAGACACAGACACCCCAAAGTTTGGGCCGGCTCTGTTTACAAAAACCTCGTTTAAGGTACAAGTTCAATATCACAGAAAGCGAAAAATGGATAAAGAAGTTGTGGTACTTACGTACAATGCAATATCACTCAGCAATGAAATCTATGTCATCAGGCCCGTAGCAGCATAATGAGTGGATTCAGGTAGGATGATTTTAAGTGAAATAAGTCACACAGAAAAAGAAACATCATAAGATATCACTACTACACGGAATGTAAACTTGGCTACACAGGAACTAAATTACAAAACAGAAGAGGGTCTCAAATGTAGAAAACCAACTTATGCTTGCTTAAGGGGAAAGGTGAGTTGGGGTGCTGCATAAAACCAGAGATTGAAATTAGCACAGATACCGTTCCATAAGCCAAATATGTAATAGACAAGAGCTACTCCTTGCTCAACGAAGTGGACTCAACACCCCATATTAAACGCCTAAGAATATACCTGACTAGTAAGAATCTTAAAACCTATGGATTTATATGTCTCCGAAAGAGAATCAAGCGTGTGTACAGTGTCATAAACGCAGCAGTGATAGGATTGGTGAGGTTCGGTGAGCAAATGCAGACTCTTTGAAGTCATATTGCATGGTACCCATTCCATGGGTCTCAACTCTCCAGGTTTAAGGGATTCTTCCTTCAGCTAAAACATTCATGTGGAACCCAGAGTATGATCCACCGTGTGATCGGGAAACGTGTTCAAATGTGTCTCAGTTTTCGTCCCCTGGTACTCGGGTGCAACATTCCAGACGCTTTACTAACACTCTCCCCACTTGGAGAGTCAGTGCCTTTAACCTCCTGTTTGGCCCAGTTTGCAATTTCTGTGGAAAATGAACAGGAATAGGGAGAACCAATGAGAGACTAGCTGGAGGTGTCTGGACGGGCAAATTTAACTCTCATTTCCCACCAGGAAGAGAAATTAACCAAAGGCTCAGCATGCGATGCCGGAACCAAACTAGGGCCTGAAGCAATCCTGCGGTGTTGCGGCCAGCTCACAAGAAAGCGAGTTGAAGAAAGGAGCTCACTGGCACTGTAATTCACAAACCTGCAGAGTTATAAATGACAGCTATCGTCCAAAAATATATTGAAGGAAGGCTGCCAAGAGGACTTGAAAGCGGGGCAGAATTGCAGGAAACCAATTTCAGGAGGTAGACTGGAATTGCATGTAAAGCATAGGAAAAGAGGCAGAACGTCCACAATGATGCACTTGGCCAAAAAGGGCGTAAGCGTTTTTTCCTGAATATATTCAGGAAAAAACGCATACGCCCTTTTTGGCCAACCAAGCAAGCTTGCAAAGGAAATCTGCACTACAATGAAGTCTCACTGCCCCCCGTTCAAAAGGGCCATCAGAAAAATGTGTAAAATCTAGAAAGGCAGGACAGGCCATGGAGAACTGGGAGCCTTGTTATGCGGATGGGCGGGATGTAAATTGCCAACAGCCACTCTGGAGAAGTGTATGGTGTTTCCTGAAACATCTAAAATACAAAGCAACAGAGCCTAGGGCACTTCCACTTATGGTCCTATAGCTTAGGGAAATTAAAATCAAAAAGACACAGCCATCCCAAAGTTTCGGCCGGCTGTGTTTACAAGAACCTCATTTACGGTACAAGTTGAATATCACAGAAAGCGAAAAATGGATAAAGAAGTTGTGGTACTTACGTACAATGCAATATCACTCAGCAATGAAATCTATGTCATCAGGCCCGTAGCAGCATAATGAGTGGATTCAGGTACGATGATTCTGAGTGAAATAAGTCACACAGAGAAAGAAACATCATAAGATATCACTACTACACGGTATGTAAACTTGGCTACACAAGAATTGAATTACAAAACAGAACAGGGTGTCAAATGTAGAAAACCAACTTATGCTTGCTTAAGGGGAAAGGTAAGTTGCGGTGCTGCATAAAACAAGAGATTGAAATTAGCACAGATACCGTTCCATAAGCCAAATATGTAATAGACAAGAGCTACTCCTTGCTCAACGAAGTGGACTCAACACCCCATATTAAACGCCTAAGAATATACCTGACTAGTAAGAATATTAAAACCTATGGATTTATATGTCTCCGACAGAGAATCAAGCATGTGTACAGCACCATAAACGCAGCAGTGATAGGATTGGTGAGGTTCGTTGAGCAAATGCAGACCCTTTGAAGTCATATTGCATGGTACCCATTCCATGGGTCTCAACTCTCCATGTTTAAGGGATTCTTCCTTCAGCTAAAACATGCATGTGGAAACCAGATTATGATCCACCGTGTGATCGGGAAACGTGTTCAAATGTGTCTCAGTTTTTGTCCCCTGGTACTCGGGTGCAACATTCCAGACGCTTTCCTAACACTCTCCGCACTTGGAGAGTCAGTGCCTTTAACCTCCTGTTTGGCCCAGTTTGCAATTTCTGTGGAAAATGAACAGGAATAGGGAGAACCAATGAGAGACTACGTGGAGGTGTCCGGACGGGCAAATTTAACTCTCATTTCCCACCAGGAAGAGGAATTAATCAAAAGCTCAGTGTGCCATGCCGGAACCACACTAGGGCCAGAAGCAATCCTGCGGTGTTGCGGCCAGCTCACAAGAAAGCGAGTTGAAGAAAGGAGCTCAGGGGCACTGTAATTCACAAACCTGCAGAGTTATAAATGACAGCTATCGTCCAAAAATATATTGAAGGAAGGCTGCCAAGAGGACTTGAAAGTGGGGCAGAATTGCAGGAAACCGATTTCAGGAGGTAGACTGGAATTGCATGTAAAGCATAGGAAAAGAGGCAGAACGTCCACAATGATGCACTTGGCCAAAAAGGGCGTATGCGTTTTTTCCTGAATATATTCAGGAAAAAACGCATACGCCCTTTTTGGCCAACCAAGCAAGCTTGCAAAGGAAATCTGCACTACAATGAAGTCTCACTGCCCCCCGGTCAAAAGGGTCATCTGAAAAAAGTGTAAAATCCAGAAAGGCAGGACAGGCCATGGAGAACTGGGAGCCTTGTTATGCTGATGGGCGGGATGTAAATTGCCAACAGCCACTCTGGAGAAGTGTATGGTGTTTCCTGAAACATCTAAAAAACAAAGCAACAGAGCCTAGGGCACTTCCACTTATGGTCCTATAGCTTAGGGAAATTAAAATCAAAAAGACACAGCCACCCCAAAGTTTCGGCCGGCTCTGTTTACAAGAACCTCGTTTACGGTACAAGTTGAATATCACAGAAAGCGAAAAATGGATAAAGATGTTGTGGTACTTACGTACAATGCAATATCACTCAGCAATGAAATCTATGTCATCAAGCCCGTAGCAGCATAATGAGTGGATTCAGGTACGATGATTTTAAGTGAAATAAGTCACACAGAAAAAGAAACATCATAAGATATCACTACTACACGGAATGTAAACTTGGCTACACAGGAACTAAATTACAAAACAGAAGAGGGTCTCAAATGTAGAAAACCAACTTATGCTTGCTTAAGGGGAAAGGTGAGTTGGGGTGCTGCATAAAACCAGAGATTGAAATTAGCACAGATACCGTTCCATAAGCCAAATATGTAATAGACAAGAGCTACTCCTTGCTCAACGAAGTGGACTCAACACCGCATATTAAACGCCTAAGAATATACCTGACTAGTAAGAATCTTAAAACCTATGGATTTATATGTCTCCGAAAGAGAATCAAGCGTGTGTACAGTGTCATAAACGCAGCAGTGATAGGATTGGTGAGGTTCGGTGAGCAAATGCAGACTCTTTGAAGTCATATTGCATGGTACCCATTCCATGGGTCTCAACTCTCCAGGTTTAAGGGATTCTTCTTTCAGCTAAAACATGCATGTGGAACCCAGAGTATGATCCACCGGGTGATCGGAAAACGTGTTCAAATGTGTCTCAGTTTTCGTCCCCTGGTACTCGGGTGCAACATTCCAGACGCTTTACTAACACTCTCCCCACTTGGAGAGTCAGTGCCTTTAACCTCCTGTTTGGCCCAGTTTGCAATTTCTGCGTAAGATGAACAGGAAGAGGGAGAACCAATGAGAGACTAGCTGGAGGTGTCTGGACGGACAAATTTAACTCTCATTTCCCACCAGGAAGAGGAATTAACCAAAGGCTCAGCATGCGATGCCGGAACGAAACTAGGGCCTGAAGCAATCCTGTGGTGTTGCGGCCAGCTCACAAGAAAGCGAGTTGAAGAAAGGAGCTCACTGGCACTGTAATTCACAAACCTGCAGAGTTATAAATGACAGCTATCGTCCAAAAATATATTGAAGGAAGGCTGCCAAGAGGACTTGAAAGCGGGGCAGAATTGCAGGAAACCGATTTCAGGAGGTAGACTGGAATTGCATGTAAAGCATAGGAAAAGAGGCAGAAAGTCCACAATGATGCACTTGGCCAAAAAGGGCGTAAGCGTTTTTTCCTGAATATATTCAGGAAAAAACGCATACGCACTTTTTGGCCAACCAAGCAAGCTTGCAAAGGAAATCTGCACTACAATGAAGTCTCACTGCCCCCCGTTCAAAAGGGCCATCTGAAAAATGTGTAAAATCTAGAAAGGCAGGACAGGCCATGGAGAACTGGGAGCCTTGTTATGCTGATGGGCGGGATGTAAATTGCCAACAGCCACTCTGGAGAAGTGTATGGTGTTTCCTGAAACATCTAAAATACAAAGCAACAGAGCCTAGGGCACTTCCACTTATGGTCCTATAGCTTAGGGAAATGAAAATCAAAAAGACACAGCCATCCCAAAGTTTCGGCCGGCTGTGTTTACAAGAACCTCATTTACGGTACAAGTTCAATATCACAGAAAGCGAAAAATGGATAAAGAAGTTGTGGTACTTACGTACAATGCAATATCACTCAGCAATGAAATCTATGTCATCAGGCCCGTAGCAGCATAATGAGTGGATTCAGGTACGATGATTCTGAGTGAAATAAGTCCCACAGAAAAAGAAACATCATAAGATATCACTACTACACGGTATGTAAACTTGGCTACACAAGAATTGAATTACAAAACACAACAGGGTGTCAAATGTAGAAAACCAACTTATGCTTGCTTAAGGGGAAAGGTAAGTTGCGGTGCTGCATAAAACAAGAGATTGAAATTAGCACAGATACCGTTCCATAAGCCAAATATGTAATAGACAAGAGCTACTCCTTGCTCAACGAAGTGGACTCAACACCCCATATTAAACGCCTAAGAATATACCTGACTAGTAAGAATATTAAAACCTATGGATTTATATGTCTCCGAAAGAGAATTAAGCATGTGTACAGCACCATAAACGCAGCAGTGATAGGATTGGTCAGGTTCGGTGAGCAAATGCAGACCCTTTGAAGTCATATTGCATGGTACCCATTCCATGGGTCTCAACTCTCCATGTTTAAGGGATTCTTCCTTCAGCTAAAACATGCATGTGGAACCCAGAGTATGATCCACCGTGTTATCGGGAAACGTGTTCAAATGTGTCTCAGTTTTCGTCCCCTGGTACTCGGGTGCAACATTCCAGACGCTTTAATAACACTCTCCCCACTTGGAGAGTCAGTGCCTTTAACCTCCTGTTTGGCCCAGTTTGCAATTTCTGTGGAAAATGAACAGGAATAGGGAAAACCAATGAAAGACTACGTGGAGGTGTCCGGACGGGCAAATTTAACTCTCATTTCCCACCAGGAAGAGGAATTAATCAAAGGCTCAGTGTGCCATGCCGGAACCACACTAGGGCCAGAAGCAATCCTGCGGTGTTGCGGCCAGCTCACAAGAAAGCGAGTTGAAGAAAGGAGCTCAGGGGCACTGTAATTCACAAACCTGCATAGTTATAAATGACACCTATCTTCCAAAAATATATTGAAGGAAGGCTGCCAAGAGGAGTTGAAAGCGGGGCGGAATTGCAGGAAACCGATTTCAGGAGGTAGACTGGAATTGCATGTAAAGCATAGGAAAAGAGGCAGAACGTCCACAATGATGCACTTGGCCAAAAAGGGCGTATGCATTTTTTCCTGAATATATTCAGGAAAAAACGCATACGCCCTTTTTGGCCAACCAAGCAAGCTTGCAAAGGAAATCTGCACTACAATGAAGTCTCACTGCCCCCTGGTCAAAAGGGCCATCTGAAATAAGTGTAAAATCTAGAAAGTCAGGACAGGCCATGGAGAACTGGGAGCCTTGTTATGCTGATGGGCGGGATGTAAATTGCCAACAGCCACTCTGGAGAAGTGTATGGTGTTTCCTGAAACATCCAAAAAACAAAGCAACAGAGCCTAGGGCACTTGCACTTATAGTCCTATAGCTTAGGGAAATTAAAATCAAAAAGACACAGCCACCCCAAAGTCTGGGACGGCTCTGTTTACAAGAACCTCGTTTACTGTACAAGTTCAATATCACAGAAAGCAAAAAATGGATAAAGAAGATGTGGTACTTACGTACAATGCAATATCACTCAGCAATGAAATCTATGTCATCAGGCCCGTAGCAGCATAATGAGTGGATTCAGGTACGATGATTCTAAGTGAAATAAGTCACACAGAAAAAGAAACATCATAAGATATCACTACTACACGGAATGTAAACTTGGCTACACAAGAACTGAATTACAAAACAGAACAGTGTGTCAAATGTAGAAAACCAACTTATGCTTGCTTAAGGGGAAAGGTGAGTTGGGGTGCTGCATAAAACCAGAGATTGAAATTAGCACAGATACCGTTCCATAAGCCAAATATGTAATAGACAAGAGCTACTCCATGCTCAACGAATTGGACACAACACCCCATATTAAACGCCTAACAATATACCTGACTAGTAAGAATCTTAAAACTTATGGATTTATATGTCTCCGAAAGAGAATCAAGCGTGTGTACAGCGGCATAAACGCAGCAGTGATAGGATTGGTGAGGTTCGGTGAGCAAACGCAGACCCTTTGAAGTCCTATTGCATGGTACCCATTCCATGGGTCTCAACTCTCCATGTTTAAGGAATTCTTCCTTCAGCTAAAACATTCATGTGGACCCAGAGTATGATCCACCGTGTTATCGGGAAACGTGTTCAAATGTGTCTCAGTTTTCGTCCCCTGCTACTCGGGTGCAACATTCCAGACGCTTTACTAACACTCTCCCCACTTGGAGAGTCAGTGCCTTTAACCTCCTGTTTGGCCCAGTTTGCAATTTCTGTGGAAAATGAACAGGAATAGGGAGAACCAATGAGAGACTAGCTGGAGGTGTCTGGACGGGCAAATTTAACTCTCATTTCCCACCAGGAAGAGGAATTAACCAAAGGCTCAGCATGCGATGCCGGAACCAAACTAGGGCCTGAAGCAATCCTGCGGTGTTGCGGCCAGCTCACAAGAAAGCGAGTTGAAGAAAGGAGCTCAGGGGCACTGTAATTCACAAACCTGCAGAGTTATAAATGACAGCTATCGTCCAAAAATATATTGAAGGAAGCCTGCCAAGAGGACTTGAAAGTGGGGCAGAATTGCAGGAAACCGATTTCAGGAGGTAGACTGGAATTGCATGTAAAGCATAGGAAAAGAGGCAGAACGTCCACAATGATGCACTTGGCAAAAAAGGGCGTATGCGTTTTTTCCTGAATATATTCAGGAAAAAACGCATACGCCCTTTTTGGTCAACCAAGCAAGCTTGCAAAGGAAATCTGCACTACAATGAAGTCTCACTGCCCCCCGGTCAAAAGTGACATCTGAAAAAAGTGTAAAATCCAGAAAGGCAGGACAGGCCATGGAGAACTGGGAGCCTTGTTATGCTGATGGGCGGCATGTAAATTGCCAACAGCCACTCTGGAGAAGTGTATGGTGTTTCCTGAAACATCCAAAAAACAAAGCAACAGAGCCGAGGGCACTTCCACTTATGGTCCTATAGCTTAGGGAAATGAAAATCAAAAAGACACAGACACCCCAAAGTTTGGGCCGGCTCTGTTTACAAGAACCTCGTTTACGGTACAAGTTCAATATCACAGAAAGCGAAAAATGGATAAAGAACTTGTGGTACTTACGCACAATGCAATATCACTCAGCAATGAAATCTATGTCATCAGGCCCGTAGCAGCATAATGAGTGGATTCAGGTACGATGATTTTAAGTGAAATAAGTCACACAGAAAAAGAAACATCATAAGATATCACTACTACACGGAATGTAAACTTGGCTACACAGGAACTAAATTACAAAACAGAACAGGGTCTCAAATGTAGAAAACCAACTTATGCTTGCTTAAGGGGAAAGGTGAGTTGGGGTGCGGCATAAAACCAGAGATTGAAATTAGCACAGATACCGTTCCATAAGCCAAATATGTAATAGACAAGAGCTACTCCTTGCTCAACGAAGTGGACTCAACACCCCATATTAAACGCCTAAGAATATACCTTAGTAGTAAGAATCTTAAAACCTATGGATTTATATGTCTCCGAAAGAGAATCAAGCGTGTGTACAGTGTCATAAACGCAGCAGTGATAGGATTGGTGAGGTTCGGTGAGCAAATGCAGACTCTTTGAAGTCATATTGCATGGTACCCATTCCATGGGTCTCAACTCTCCAGGTTTAAGGGATTCTTCCTTCAGCTAAAACATGCATGTGGAACCCAGAGTATGATCCACCGTGTGATCGGGAAACGTGTTCAAATGTGTCTCAGTTTTCGTCCCCTGGTACTCGGGTGCAACATTCCAGACGCTTTACTAACACTCTCCCCACTTGGAGAGTCAGTGCCTTTAACCTCCTGTTTGGCCCAGTTTGCAATTTCTGTGGAAAATGAACAGGAATAGGGAGAACCAATGAGAGACTAGGTGGAGGTGTCCGGACGGGCAAATTTAACTCTCATTTCCCACCAGGAAGAGGATTTAACCAAAGGCTCAGCATGCCGTGCCGGAACCAAACTAGGGCCTGAAGCAATCCTGCGGTGTTGCGGCCAGCTCACAAGAAAGCGAGTTGAAGAAAGGAGCTCAGGGGCACTGTAATTCACAAACCTGCAGAGTTATAAATGACAGCTATCTTCCAAAAATATATTGAAGTAAGGCTGCCAAGAGGAGTTGAAAGCGGGGCAGAATTGCAGGAAACCGATTTCAGGAGGTAGACTGGAATTGCATGTAAAGCATAGGAAAAGAGGCAGAACGTCCACAATGATGCACTTGGCAAAAAAGGGCGTATGCTTTTTTCCTGAATATATTCAGGAAAAAACGCATACGCCCTTTTTGGCCAACCAAGCAAGCTTGCAAAGGAAATCTGCACTACAATGAAGTCTCACTGCCCCCTGGTCAAAAGGGCCATCTGGAAAAAGTGTAAAATCCAGAAAGGCAGGACAGGCCATGGAGAACTGGGAGCCTTGTTATGCTGATGGGCGGGATGTAAATTGCCAGCAGCCACTCTGGAGAAGTGTATGGTGTTTCCTGAAACAATTAAAAAACAAAGCAACAGAGCCTAGGGCACTTCCACTTATGGTCCTATAGCTTAGGGAAATTAAAATCAAAAAGACACAGCCACCCCAAAGTTTGGGACGGCTCTGTTTAAAAGAACCTCGTTTACGGTACAAGTTCAATATCGCAGAAAGCGAAAAATGGATAAAGAAGTTGTGGTACTTACGTACAATGCAATATCACTCAGCAATGAAATCGATGTCATCAGGCCTGTAGCAGCATAACGAGTGGATTCAGCTACGATGTTTCTAAGTGAAATAAGTCACACAGAAAAAGAAACATCATACGATATCACCAATACACGGAATGTACACGTGGCTACACAGGAACTGAATTACAAAACAGAACAGGGTCTCAAATGTAGAAAACCAACTTATGCTTGCTTAAGGGGAAAGGTGATTTAGGGTGCTGCATAAAACCAGAGATTGAAATTAGCACAGATACCGTTCCATAAGCCAATTATGTAATAGACAAGAGCTACTCCTTGCTCAACGAAGTGGACACAACACCTCATATTAAATGCCTAAGAATATACCTGACTAGTAAGAATCTTAAAACCTATGGATTTATATGCCTCCGAAAGAGAATCAAGCTTGTGTGCAGTGGCATAAGAGCAGCAGTGATAGGATTGGTGAGGTTCGGTGAGCAAATGCAGACCCTTTGAAGTCATATTGCATGGTACCCATTCCATGGGTCTCTACTCTCCAGGTTTAAGGGATTCTTCCTTCAGCTAAAACATGCATGTGGAACCCAGAGTATGATCCACTGTGTGATGGGGAAACGTGTTCAAATGTGTCTCAGTTTTCGTCCCCTGGTACTCGGGTGCAACATTCCAGACGATTTACTAACACTCTCCCCACTTGGAGAGTCAGTGCCTTTAACCTCTGTTTGGCCCAGTTTGCAATTTCTGCGGAAGATGAACAGGAATAGGGAGAATAGTTGCGAGACTAGCTGGAGGGTTCTGGACGGGCAAATTTAACTCTCATATCCCACCAGGAACAGGAATTAATGGAAGGCTCAGCGTGCCATGCCGGAACCACACTAGGGCCTGAAGCAATCCCCCAGTGTTGTGGCCAGCTCACAAGAAAGCGAGTTGTAGAAAGGAGCTCAGGGGCACTGTAATTCACAAACCTGCAGAGTTATAAATGACAGCTATCATCCAAAATTATACTGAAGTAAGGCTGCCAAGAGGACTTGAATGAGGTGCAGAATTGCTGGAAACCGATTTCAGAAGGTACACGGGAGTTGCTCTTAAAGCATAGGAAAAGAGACAGAACTTAAAAAATAATGCACTTGGCAAAAAAGGGCATATGTGTTTTATCCAGAGCTCTCATAACTGAGGGGAGGAGATTCCCAGCAGGCTCCAACTGCCAACTGAGGACTCACATTGCCAAGGCAACGTGAGCATGCCAGGCAGGAGTTACCTCACAGCAGAGGTCCCACCTCACAGAAGGGTGAGAAACCCAGCCAACATCAGACTCTCACCAGAGGGCCCACATCACCAAGGGGATGGGAACCAGGCAGGAGTGTCTTCACACCAGTGGGGCCAAATCTTGGATAGGTGAGGTACTCAGCACATGTGTCCTCAAACCAGAGGACCCACATCACCAAGGACCTCGGAGTGAGGCAGGCAGGAGTAGCCTCACAACACTGGGCCCATAGAATAAAAAAGTGAGGAATCCAGCAGTTGGAACCTCCCAGCAGGCGGCCCAGAGCACCGAGGCTATGGGATCCAGGCCACAGTGAACTCACAGAAGAGGGCCCATGTCATGAAACTGAGCAACCCAGCCATTGGGACCTCAGAGCAGGAGGCCCACATCCCCATGGGGATGGAAATCTGGTAGGAGTGTCCTCGCACCACTGAGAACGTATCAGAAAATTTTGGGCGACCAGCAGTTAGGGCCTGACGCCAGAGGACCCTCATCACCAAGGGAAGGAGGCTCCCAGCAGGCTCCAACTGCCACCAGAGGGCTGACGTCGCCAAGGCGATGTGCCAACCAGGCACGAATGACCTCACAGCAGAGGGCCCACCTCAGAGAAGTGTGACGAACCCAGTCAGGATCAGACTCGCACCAGAGGGCCCACATCACCAAATGGATTGGAACCAGGCAGGAGTGTCCTCACATGAGTAGGGCCACATCATCTAAAGGTGAGGAACCCAGAACATGTGGCTTCAAACCATAGGACACCCATCACCAAGGGGCTGGGAGTGAGGCAGGCAGGAGGAACCTCGTAACAGAGTGCCTAAAAATAAGAAAGGTGAGGAATCCAGCAGTTGGAACCTCCCAGCAGGCAGCCCAGAGCACAGAGGCTAGGGGATCCAGGCCGGAGTGAAATAACACCAGACAGCTCACATCATAAAACTGTGAGCAACCCAGACATTGGGAACTCAGAGCAGAAGGCCCACATCCCCATGGTGATGGGAACATGACAGGAGTGTCCTGGCATCACTGGGCTCGCATCAGAAAACGTGGGGTGCTCAGAAGTTAGGGTCTGACGCTAGAGGGCACTCATCACCGAGAGGAGGAGGCTCCCAGCAGGCTCCAGCTGCCACCAGAGGGCCAACGTCACCAAGGCGATGTGTGCCAGGCTGGCAGGAGTGACCTCACAGCAGAGGGCCCACCTCACAGAAGGGTGAGGAACACAGCCAGGATCAGACTCTCACCAGAGGGCCCACATCACCAAGGGGATGGGAACCAGGCAGGAGTGTCCCCACACCAGTGGGACAACATCATCGAAAGGTGAGGATCCCAGCACATGTGTCCTCAAACCAGAGGAACCACTTCACCAAGGGGTTCGGAATGAGGCTGGCAGGACCGGCCTCACAACACAGGGTCCATAGAATATAAAAGTTGAGGAATCCAGCAGTTGGAACCTCCCAGCAAGTGGCCCAGAGCACCGAGGCTATGGGATCCAGGCCGCAGTGAACTCACAGCAGAGGGCCCACATCATGAACCTGGGAGCAGCCCAGCTGTTGGGACCTCAGAACAGAAGGCCCACATCCCCATTGGGATGGGAACCTGGCAGGAGTGGCTTCACACCACTTAGCACATATCAGAAAATGTTAGGAGCCCAGCATTTAGGGCCTGATACCAGGGGACCCTCATAACTGAGGAGAGGAGACTCCCAGCAGGTTCCAACTGCCAACAGAGGACCCACGTCTACAAGGTGGCATGCGCCAGCCAGGCAGTAGTGACCTCACAGCAGAGGGCCTATCTCACAGAAGGGTGAGGAACCGAGGCAGGATGAGACTCTCACCAGAGGGCCCACAACACCAAGGGGATGGGAACCAGTCAGGACTGTCCTCCCACCAGTGGGGCCACATCATCAAAAGGTGAGGAACCCAGCACATGTGGCCTCATATCAGAGGACATACATCACAAAGGGGATAGGAGTGAAGCAGGTAAGAGTAGCCTAAAAACAGAGGGCCCAAAGAATAAAAAAAGTGAGGAATCCAGCATTTGGAACCTCCCAGCAGGCGGCCGAGAGCACAGAAGCTATGGGATGCAGGCAGGAGTGAACTAACACCAGAGAGCCCACATCATGAAACTGTGAGCAACCCAGGCGTTGGGACCTCAGAGCAGAAAGCTCACATCCCCATGGGGATGGGAACCTGACAGGAGTGTCCTGGCATCACTGGGCTCACATCAGAAAACGTGGGGAGCCCAGCAGTTAGAGCCTGATGCTAGAGGGCCATCATCACCGAGGACAGGAGGCTCCCAGCAGGTTCCATGTGCCAACAGAGGGCCCACGTCGCCAAGGTGATGCGTGCAAGTCAGGCAGGATTGACCTCACAGCAGAGGGCCTACCTCACAGAAACGTCAGGAACCCAGCCAGGATAAGACTGTCACCAGAAGGCCCACATCATCAAGGGGATGGGAACCAGGCAGGAGTGTCCTCACACCAGTGGGGCCACATGATTGAAAGTTGCGGAACCCAGCACATGTGGCCTCAAACCAGAAGACCCACATCACGAAGGGGTTGCGAGTGAGGCAGACAACACAGGACCCATAGAATACAAAAGTTGAGGAATCGAGCAGTTGGAACCTCCCAGCAGGCGGCCAAGAGCACAGAGGCTATGGGATCCAGGCCACAGTGAACTAACACCAGACAGCCCACATCATGAAATTGTGATCAACCCAGCCGTTGGAACCTCAGACCAGAAGGCCCACATCCCCTTGGAGATGGGAACCTAGCAGGAGTGCTCGAGCATCACTGGGCTCACTAAGAAAAGTTGGGGGGCCCAGCAGTTAGGGCCTGACGTCAGAGGGCCCTCATCACAGAGGTGAAGAGGCTCCCAGCAGGGTCCAAGTGCCACCAGAGGGCTCATGTCAACAAGGCGAGGTGAGCAAGTCAGGCAAGAGTTACCTGATAGTAGAGGGCCCACCTCACAGATGGGTGAGGAACCCAGCCAGGATCAGACTCTCACCAGAGGGCCCACATCACAAAGGGGATGGGAACCAGTCAGGATTATCCTCACACCAGTGGGGCCTCAACATCTTAAGGTGAGGAACCCAGCACATGTGTCCTCAAACCAGAGGACCCACATCACCAAGGGCCTTGGAGTGAGGCAGGCAGGAGTAGCCTCACAACACAGGGCACATAATATAAAAAACGTGAGGATTCCAGCATTTAGACCTTCTAGCAGGCGGCCCAGAACACCGAGGCTATGGGATCCAGGCCACAGTGAACTCACAGCAGAGGGCCCACATCATAAAACTGTGAGCAACCCAGGCGTTGGGACCTCAGCGCAGAAGGCCCACATCCCCATAGGAATGGGAACCTGGCTGGAGTGTCCTCGCACCACTGGGCGCACATCAGAAAATGTGGGGAGCCCACCATTTAGGGCCTGACGCCAGAGGGCCGTCATCACCAAGAGGAAGAGGCGCCCTGCACGCTCCAACTGCCACCAGAGGGCTCACGTCTCCAAGGTGACGTGTGCCAGCCAGGCAGGAGTGACCTCACAGCAGAGGGCCTACCTCACAGAACGTTGAGGAACCCAGCCAGGATTAGACTCTCGCCAGATGGCCCACCTCACCAAGGGGAAGGGAACCAAGCAGGAGTGTCCTCACACGAGTGGGGTCACATCATCGAAAGGTTTGGAACGCAGCACATGTGGCCTCAAGCCATAGGACAGTCATCACCAAGGGGCTGGCAGTGAGGCAGGCAGGAGGAGCCTCACAACAGAGGGCACATAGAATAAAAATGTTGAGGAATCCAGCAGTTGGAACCTCTCAGCAGGCGGCTCAGAGCACCAACGATAGGGGATCCTTGCCGGAGTGAACTCACAGCAGAGGGCCCACATCATGGTACTGTGAGCAAGCCAGCCATTTTGACCTCAGAGCAGAAGGCCCATATTGCCATGGGGATGGGAACCTGGCAAGAGTGTCCTCACTCACTTGGCGCACATCAGAATATGTGGGGAGCCAAGCAGTTATGGCCTAAGGCAAGAGGGCCCTCATCACCCAGGGGAGTAGGATCCCAGCAAACTCCAACTGCCACCAGAGGGCCCACGTCACCAAGGTGACGTGTGCCAGACAGGCATGATTGACCTCACAGCAGAGGGCCCACCTCACAGAAGGGTGAGGAACCCAGCCAGGATCAGACTCTCACCTGAGGGCCCACATCAGCAAGGGGATGGGAACCAGTCAGGACTGCCTTCCCTCCAGTGGGGTCACATCATCGAAAGGTGCGGAACCCAGCACATGTGGCCTCAAATCAGAGGACACATATCACAAAGGGAATGGGAGTGAGGCAGGCAGGAGTAGCCTAAAAACAGAGGGCCCAAAGAATAAGAAAGGTGAGGAATCCAGCAGTTGGAACCTCCCAGCAGGCGGCCGAGAGCACAGAAGCTATGGGATGCAGGCAGGAGTGAACTAACACCAGAGAGCCCACATCATGAAACTGAGCAATCCAGGCGTTGGGACCTCAGAGCAGAAGGCCCACGTCCCCATGGTGATGGGAACATGACAGGAGTGTCCTGGCATCACTGGGCTCACATCAGAAAACGTGGGGTGCTCAGAAGTTAGGGCCTGACGCTAGAGGGCACTCATCACCGAGAGGAGGAGGCTCCCATCAGGCTCCAGCTGCCACCAGAGGGCCAACGTCGCCAAGGCGATGTGTGCCAGGCTGGCAGGAGTGACCTCACAGCAGAGAGCCCACCTCACAGAAGGGTGAGGAACACAGCCAGGATCAGACTCTCACCAGAGGGCCCACATCACCGAGGGGATGGGAACCAGGCAGGAGTGTCCCCACACCAGTGGGACAACATCATCGAAAGGTGAGGATCCCAGCACATGTGTCCTCAAACCAGAGGAACCACATCACCAAGGGGTTCGGAATGAGGCTGGCAGGACTGGCCTCACAACACAGGGTCCATAGAATATAAAAGTTGAGGAATCCAGCAGTTGGAACCTCCCAGCAAGTGGCCCAGAGCACCGAGGCTATGGGATCCAGGCCGCAGTGAACTCACAGCAGAGGGCCCACATCATGAACCTGGGAGCAGCCCAGCTGTTGGGACCTCAGAACAGAAGGCCCACATCCCCATTGGGATGGGAACCTGGCAGGAGTGGCTTCACACCACTTAGCACATATCAGAAAATGTTAGGAGCCCAGCAGTTAAGGCCTGACGCCAGGGGCCCCTCATAACTGAGGGGAGGAGACTCCCAGCAGGTTCCAACTGCCAACAGAGGGCCCACGTCTACAAGGTGGCATGCGCCAGCCAGGCAGTAGTGACCTCACAGCAGAGGGCCTATCTCACAGAAGGGTGAGGAACCGAGGCAGGATGAGACTCTCACCAGAGGGCCCACAACACCAAGGGGATGGGAACCAGTCAGGACTGTCCTCCCACCAGTGGGGCCACATCATCGAAAGGTGAGGAACCCAGCACATGTGACCTCATATCAGAGGACATACATCACAAAGGGGATGGGAGTGAGGCAGGTAGGAGTAGCCTAAAAACAGAGGGCCCAAAGAATAAAAAAAGTGAGGTATCCAGCATTTGGAACCTCCCAGCAGGCGGCCGAGAGCACAGAAGCTATGGGATGCAGGCAGGAGTGAACTAACACCAGAGAGCCCACGTCATGAAACTGTGAGCAACCCAGGCATTGGGACCTCAGAGCAGAAAGCCCACATCCCCATGGGGATGGGAACCTGACAGGAGTGTCCTGGCATCACTGGGCTCACATCAGAAAACGTGGGGAGCCCAGCAGTTAGAGCCTGATACTAGAGGGCCGTCATCACCGAGGGCAGGAGGCTCCCAGCAGGTTCCATGTGCCAACAGAGGGCCCACGTCGCCAAGGTGATGTGTGCAAGTCAGGCAGGATTGACCTCACAGCAGAGGGCCTACCTCACAGAAGGTAGGATTGTGAGGATTGTGAGGATTGACCTCACAGCAGAGGGCCTACCTCACACAAGGTCTGTCACCAGAAGGCTCACATCACCAAGGGGACGGGAACCAGGCAGGAGTGTCCTCACACCAGTGGGGCCACATCATTGAAAGTTGTGGAACCCAGCACATGTGGCCTCAAACCAGAAGACCCACATCACGAAGGGGTTGCAAGTGAGGGAGGCAGGAGGAGCATCACAACACAGGACTCATAGAATACAAAAGTTGAGGAATCGAGCAGTTGGAACCTCCCAGCAGGCGGCCAAGAGCACAGAGGCTATGGGATCCAGGCCACAGTGAACTAACACCAGACAGCCCACATCATGAAATTGTGATCAACCCAGCCGTTGGAACCTCAGAGCAGAAGGCCCACATCCCCATGGAGATGGGAACCTAAGAGGAGTGCTCGAGCAACACTGGGCTCACTAAGAAAAGTTGGTGAGCCCAGCAGTTAGGGCCTGACGTCAGAGGGCCCTCATCACAGAGGTGAGGAGGCTCCCAGCAGGGTCCAAGTGCCACCAGAGGGCTCATGTCAACAAGGCGAGGTGAGCAAGCCAGGCAAGAGTTACCTGATAGTAGAGGGCCCACCTCACAGATGGGTGAGGAACCCAGCCAGGATCAGACTCTCACCAGAGGGCCCACATCACAAAGGGGATGGGAACCAGTCAGGATTATCCTCACACCAGTGGGGCCTCATCATCTTAAGGTGAGGAACCCAGCACATGTGTCCTCAAACCAGAGGACCCACATCACCAAGGGCCTTGGAGTGAGGCAGGCAGGAGTAGCCTCACAACACAGGGCACATAATATAAAAAAGTGAGGATTCCAGCATTTAGACCTTCTAGCAGGTGGCTCAGAACACCGAGGCTATGGGATCCAGGCCACAGTGAACTCACAGCAGAGGGCCCACATCATAAAACTGTGAGCAACCCAGGCGTTGGGACCTCAGCGCAGAAGGCCCACATCCCCATGGGAATGGGAACCTGGCTGGAGTGTCCTCGCACCACTGGGCACACATCAGAAAATGTGGGGAGCCCACCATTTAGGGCCTGACCCCAGAGGGCCATCATCACCGAGAGGAGGAGGCGCCCTGCACGCTCCAACTGCCACCAGAGGGCTCACGTCTCCAAGGTGACGTGTGCCAGCCAGGCAGGAGTGACCTCACAGCAGAGGGCCTACCTCACAGAACGTTGAGGAACCCAGCCAGCATTAGACTCTCGCCAGAGGGCCCACCTCACCAAGGAGATGGGAACCAGGCAGGAGTGTCCTCACACGAGTGGGGTTACATCATCGAAAGGTGAGGAACGCAGCACATGTGGCCTCAAGCCATAGGACAGTCATTACCAAGGGGCTGGCAGTGAGGCAGGCAGGAGGAGCCACACAACAGAGGGCACATAGAATAAAAAAGTTGAGGAATCCAGCAGTTGGAACCTCCCAGCAGGCGGCTCAGAGCACTGATGATAAGGGATCCTTGCTGGAGTGAACTCACAGCAGAGGGTCCACATCATGGTACTGTGAGCAAGCCAGCCGTTTTGACCTCAGAGCAGAAGGCCCATATCCCCATGGGGATGGGAACCTGGCAAGAGTCTCCTCACTCACTTGGCGCACATCAGAAAATGTGGGGAGCCCAGCAGTTATGGCCTAATGTAAGAGGGCCCTCATCACCGAGGGCAGGAGGCTCCCAGCAGGTTCCATGTGCCAACAGAGGGCCCACGTCACCAAGGTGACGTGTGCCAGACAGGCATGATTGACCTCACAGCAGAGGGCCCACCTCACAGAAGGGTGAGGAACCCAGCCAGGATCAGACTCTCACCTGAGGGCCCACATCAGCAAGGGGATGGGAACCAGTCAGGACTGTCTTCCCTCCAGTGGGGTCACATCATCGAAAGGTGCGGAACCCAGCACATGTGGCCTCAAATCAGAGGACACATATCACAAAGGGAATGGGAGTGAGGCAGGCAGGAGTAGCCTAAAAACAGAGGGCCCAAAGAATAAGAAAGGTGAGGAATCCAGCAGTTGGAACCTCCCAGCAGGCGGCCGAGAGCACAGAAGCTATGGGATGCAGGCAGGAGTGAACTAACACCAGAGAGCCCACATCATGAAACTGTGAGCAACCCAGGCTTTGGGACCTCAGAGCAGAAAGCCCACATCCCAATGGGGATGTGAACCTGGCTGGAGTGTCCTCGCACCACTGGGCGCACATCACAAAATGTGGGGAGCCCAGCAGTTAGGGCCTGACGCCAGAGGGCCCTCATCACCGAGGAGAGGAGGCTCCCAGCAGGCTCCAAGTGCCACCAGAGGGCTCATGTCCACAAGGCGAGGTGAGCAAGCCAGGCAGGAGTGACCTCACAGCAGACGGCCCACCTCACAGATGGGTGAGGAACCCAGCCAGGATCAGACTCTCAACAGAGGGCCCACATCACCAAGGGGATGTGAACCAGGCAGGAGTCTCCTAAGACCATTGGTCCCACATCATCGAAAGGTGAGGAACCCAGCACATGTGGCCTCAAACCAGACGACACACATCACGAAGGGGCTGGGAGTGAGGCAGGCAGGAGGATCCTCACAACAGAGGGCCCAAAAAATTAAAAAAGTGAGGAATCCAGCAGTTGGAACCTCCCAGCAGGCGGCCAAGAGCACAGAGGCTATGGGATCCAGGCCTCTGTGAACTAACACCAGAGAGCCCACATCATGAAAATGTGAACAACCCAGCCGTTGGGACCTCAGAGCAGAAGGCCCACATCCCCATGGAGATGGGATCCTAAGAGGAGTGCCAAAGCATCACTGGGCTCACTAAGTAAAGTTGGTGAGCCCAGCAGTTAGGGTCTGACGCAAGAGGGCCCTCATCACCGGGGGGAGGAGATTCCCAGCACGCTCCAACTGCCACCACACGGCTGACTTCACCAAGGCAATGTGTGCCAGCCATGCAGGAGTGACCTATCAGCAGAGGGTCTCCCTCACAGGTGGGTGAGGAACAAAGCCAGGAACAGACTCTCACCAGGGGGTCCACATAACCACGTGGATGAGAACCAGGCAGGAGTGTCCTCAGACTAGTGGGGCCACATCATCGAAAGGTGAGGAACCCAGCAAAGGTGGCCACAAACCAGAGGACCCACATCACCAAGGGGTTGAGAGTGAGGTAGGTGTCTGGACGGGCATATTTAACACTCATTTCCCACCAGGAAGAGGAATTAACCAAAGGCTCAGTGTGCCCTGCCAGAAGCAGATTAGGGCCTGAAGCAGTCTTGCGGGTTTGCGGCCAGCTCACAAGAAAGCGAGTTGAAGAAAGGAGCTCAGGGGCCCTGTAATTCACAAACCTGCAGAGTTATAAATGACAGATAACGTCCAAAAATATATTGAAGTAAGGCTGCGAAGAGGACTTGAAAGTGGGGCAGAATTGCAGGAAACCGATTTCAGGAGGTAGACTGGATTTGCATTTAAAGCAGAGGAAAAGAGGCAGAACATCGACAATGATGTACTTGGCAAAAAAGGGCGTATGAGTTTGTTCCTGAATATATTCAGGAAAAAACACATACGCCCTTTTTGGCAAACCAAGCAAGCTTGCAATGGAAATCCGAACTACTATGAAGTGTCACTTCCCCCCGGTCTAAAGGGCCATCTGAGAAAAGTGTAAAATCCAGAAAGGCAAGACAGGCCATGGGGAAAAAGGAGCCTTGTTATGCTGATGGGCGGGATGTAAATTGCCAACAGCCACTCTGGAGAAGTGTATGGTGTTTCCTGATACATCTGAAAAACAAAGCAACAGAGTCTAGGGCATTTCCACTTATGGTCCTATAGCTTAGGGAAATTAAAATCAAAAAGACACAGCCACCCCAAAATTTACGACGGCTCTGTTTACAGGAACCTCTTCTACAGTAGAAGTTAAATATCCCAGAGAACAAATAATTGATAAAGAAGTTGCGGTACTTACGTACAACAGAATACCACCCAGCAATGAAATCTGTGTCACCAGGCCTGTACCAGCATAATGAGTGGATTGAGGCATGATGATTCTAAGTGAAATAAGTCACACAGAAAAAGAAACATCATAAGGTATCACTAATGCATGGAATGTAAACTTGGCTACACAGGAACTGAATTACAAAACGGAACAGGGTCTCAAGTTTAGAAAACCAACTTATGCTTGCTTAAGGGGAAAGGTGAGTTGGGGTGCTGCATAAAACCAGAGTTTGAAATTAGCACAGATACCGTTCCATAAGCCAAATATGTAATAGACAAGACCTACCCCTTGCTCAATGAAATGGACTCAACAATGAGGTATCACCTCACACCTGTTAGAATGGGCATCATCTGAAAATCTACAAACAACAAATGCTGGAAAGGGTGTGGAGAAAAGGAAGCCTCTTCCACTATTGTTGGGAATATAAATTGATACAGTCACTATGGAGAACAATATGGAGTTTCTTAAGAAACTAATAAAAGAATTACCATATGATACAGCAATCCCAGTATTGGACATATACCCAGACAAAACCATAAATCAAAAAGAGACATTCACCGCAATGTTCATTGCATCACTATTTACAATATCGAAGTAATGGAAGCAACCTAAATGCCCACAGACAGACGAATGCATAAAGCTGTGGTACATATATAAAATGGAATATTACTAAGCCATGAAAGGAATGAAATTGGGTCATTTGTAGAGACGTCGATGGATCTAGAGACTGTCATACAGAGTGAAGTAAGTCAGAAAGAGAAAAACAAATCTTGTATATTCATGCATATATGTGGAACCTAGAAAAACTGTACAGATTAACCGTTTTGCAAGGCATAAATAGAGCAACAGATGTAGACAACAATCGTATGGACAACAAGGGGGGAAAGCTCTTGGAGGGGTGGTGGTGGGAGGAGTTGAGAGATTGGGATTGGCATGTAAACATTTATATGTATAAAATAGATAACCAATGAGAAGCTGCTGTATAAAAATATAAAATAAAATTCAAAATTAAAAAGAAATAAAATTTAAAAAATAAAACAGAAAAAACAATTATTCCCTTCACATACATGTATTTATATGAATAAATTATTTCCATGCTTATATCTGTAAATACAAAAAAGAGGAATAAAATCTACCTTGAACCAAAAACGAAAAAGAGAAAAAAAAAACAGAACCCACCAGTTACTCAGAGGAAAACCGTATCAGGGCACTTGCTCCAGTTGTAAACAATTCTGAAGTTGGTCAGTGGTGGGGAATCGTCTCCCATTCAGCCAGCAGCCCCCACACAACAAGCGTCCTCATTGCAAAGCTGGGGCACCGTGCCGAGGCATCTGTGAGTAAACGTGAGCTGAACCCCAGGCCAGTTGCTGCTGAACTGTTCCCGCCCTTCCCAGGTAAAACACCTGAATATATATATACAAGGACTTGAAAGCCTAGAGGAAGGGCCATGGAGCCACACGAGTGACAGCATGCCAGCTGACTTGGTGCCTGCAGGCCAGCCAGGATGGTCCTGGCCCTGGGTGCTCTTCTGGAAGATTTCCATTTCCCTGCCTGAGATACCCGTCCTGTCCCTGCCCCCACTGCTTTTTTCCTTCCTCACCTCTGCCCAGGGAGAAATTCCAGCAGCAGGTATGGGTGACACATCCTCTTCTTTAGCAGGTGGCAGCCTGGCAACTGCTGCAGAAAGTCCAGCAGAGCCCCACTCACACTGGGCCACCCACAAAGCCGTGGCCTCTCACTCCCTCCCACCAGCCCAGCCCCGAGACTGCTGACAGGGCAGAGAAAATGGCGTCAGGCACAGCTGCAGGGGCTTTTGCTGCCTGGAGTGGTATTTATATTGATCTCAACCCAGGCACACCTGGGGAGGGCTGGCCGGCATGGTAAGGCTGCCCAGGTCAGCCAATCATCACCCCTCAGGGGCTCACAGTTGCAGGAAATGGAACTTGCTGAACCGGCCAGGTCCAAGGAACAGGTGTGGGCTCCTGAGAGTCAGGATAGACAAGGGGCTGCAGCTTTGGCTTGTTTTCTAATCATTTTATCTGGCCCATGAGTGGGAGACAACTTCAAGAAAACCCTCTCCTAATGAGAGGAACCCAGGAGTCAGGGAGAGGAGGGGTGGGTGGTGGTTGGAGACAGAGGCCTGGTGCCCTGGGTGCAGTGGAAGTCTCTGGAAGACCAGGTGGAGGGAGGCCACACAGAGTGATGCCCAGGGTCACAGACCTGTCAGAGCTGCTGTTTGTTAGTTCAAGTCCTGCTCTGAGGTGCTCTGTGTCAGCTCTGAGCGACAGGTGAGCTGGGGGTGCTCTTCAATGAGGGCTATGTGCACGGTTCCTGTGTGCCCAGCCCTGCCACGGTACCTGCAAGGGTAGCTCTGTATCCTGGGAGGGGCCTGACCATGAGAGCCCCGTGGGCTGGGTTGGGGGTGGGGTACCTGTCCAGGAGAGCTCCATATCCTGGGATTGGCCTGACCACGAGAGCCCCATGGGCTGCTGGGGACCTGGTAAAGGATGTCAGGACAGTCAGTGAAGCCACCGAGGATATACCTCCAGTTACTCCTGATTCCTACACCCTGCTGGTCATTCTACCAACCACCAGGACATGGTATTCTGTATTAGTCTTCAATGATGCCTTCTTTTGTATTCCATTAGTCCCAGAGTCACAAGAAATTTTGGCTTGTGAGTGGCAGGACTCAACATACAACTAAAACAATACTTCCAGGCCGTCTTGCCCCAAGGGTTCAAAAATTCCCACACCATCTTTGGGGAAAGCTTAGCTAAAGACCGAAAAGTTCTACCTCTGGAAAAGGAAACCCTCCTTCAATATGCAGACGACATTCTGATCGCCAGCCCTACTAAGGAGGCCTCTGAACTACCAAGCCAATAAAGGATAGAAGTTGTCCAAGAAAAAGCTCAAATATCACAGACTGCGGTGACCTGCCTGGGCTTCATTCTCACACAAGGTCAGAGAAGCCCATCCCAGGAAAGGGAAGAAACCATTTGCAGCCTTACCCCTTTCTAAAACTAGAAGACAGCTTAGGGGTTCCTGGGGAGGCCAGGGTTTGCTGCTTCTGGATCCCTAACTACAGTCTACTAGCTGGGCCTCTATATGAAACACTGAAAGGAAAAGATGATGATCCTTTTGAACAGAATCCAGAAGTGGCCTTTCAAGAATGGAAAGAGCAGTCAATTCAGACCCTTGCCCTGGAACTCCCTAATTGAGCTAAACCCTTTGACCTTTCCATTCCCGGTGAAAGGTGAATCGCCATTGGAGAATTAGTGCAAAAACTGGGACCACTTGAAATGGAACAACGCAAGAATGCCATCCAGGTAGGATAAACTACAGTCACCAAGGGGCTTGGCCCACTGCCACATCTGGCCAAGATACTGGCGGTATCTAAAAACCTGGAAATCAGCAGCCCAAAAGGCCACCTCCCTCCTAAGGGAAAAGGACCCCACGTGGTGATCCTAATCACCAACCATGCCCTGAAGTTGCAGGGTTCGCTCCGTGGGCACACCGACCTCGAGTGAGGAGGCCCTCCAACTCCAACATCCAGAGAGATAACCGGGGGCAACAGGGCACCATGACGACTCGTGTGAACATCACTTGACCTGGAGTTTCTCTCATAAAACAACAATAGTGTGTCCCGAAGGAGTAGACTACTGCTTGCAGGACTTCCTGCACCCGGAGGGGAGCTAATAATCTTGGCGGGGGAACCGTATATCACACTGTCACCATAGAAAAGCCTACAGACACCGTGATGATGGTGGCCAATAAGACCGGCTGGACTCCTGTTTACTTCAAAAGGCTGTTGACTCAGTGGCCATCATGGTCCTTGATCACCACTGACCCTGGACTGTCTGGGAGTTGAGCGGGCAGGGCTCTGACACCTGGTGCTGTTTTTACGTTAATTCAGGGGCCTAATTGAAGAAAGAGCAGACTACTGGTCAGAGCATCTAGGCTGGCAGAAACGGTCAGCCTAAGGTGGCCGAACAAATGTGGGGCGGGGTGAAACCGGCCCCCACAGCGTCTCTGCACATCTCTTTCCTGGACCCTTAAAGGTCATTAGAATCTATAACACTTCCAATGCTGGTGCTCAGGCGGACGAGCAGGGAGGCAGGGGTCCTGGGGCCAATCAACGTCACCTGGAGGCTGCTGGGGAGAAGTTCTGACCCTCGTCCCCTGGTATGAGGGCTCCCAACTCAGCACTCAGCAGTTACAGAAGAAGGGTCTGCACCCTCAGCACTCCAAGAATGAGGAACGGGACAAAAGGCAGAGGAGGGGTTTGTCCCCAGCAAAGCCCATTAAAAATCCCTGGGAGATAAAAATAGAATCTGGACAATAAAGTCAAGTCTGACCTTTTTTTATCCTTTGTGCTTTGTCTAATTTCACATGCTCCTAGGGTCCCGCATGCAGAGGTTCCACACCCGGCACTTCAGACCAGATTTCCTGGTGCAGAATGGCTGGGTCGACACCTCAGCTCCTGGGGCCCAGTGCAGACTCCGAGATATAGAGCCTGAGCTGCAGCCAACCCGGCCCTCGAGAGCTCCGCCCCCTCCCTCCCACTGACTCTGACAGGATCTCTACACAGCAGCCCAGCCCACAGCCCACGGGGTAGTGCATGCTCTCACCTCTCCATTCTCTGATCAAAATATAAAGTTTCCTTTGCTTGTGAACCAAACTCACTCTCGATCTGTTGGCCCCAATGACACTGGGCAGGGGGACCCTTGTTGGGGTCCACTCTGGAGGATCAGTAACAGAAATTGAGACTATTGTAACTTCAATGAACAGATGTGTGAGCCAAACTGTAGTTAACATAGAACAGTTTATAAGGCTCGGGTAAAATAAGATGTTTCTAACACTTCCATTTGATATTTCCATCACTTTATTATAAGCAAGTTCAGTGAGAAGGTTTGTCTTATTTGTCAGGTCAATATTAGAGAAATGAAGTGATTTCTTTCCAAGGATGTACATCTAATAATCTTGGTTAAAGCTTCAATCTTGTTTTAAATGCTTTTCCATTGAAAATGATACCTCTCTTTCAGCTCCCCCATTTCTGAGAAGTATAAAATCTTATAATTTATTATTACCAAAGGGGAAAGGTGGGAGGAGGGATAAATTAACAGTTTGGAATTAACACATACACACTGCTATGTATAAAATAGATCATCAACAAGGAACTACTGTATAGCACAGGGAACTACACTCAATATTGTGCAATAACCTATAAGGGGAAATAATCGGAAAAAGAACAGATATTTTTATTGACATCATCTATCAATGACAGTTAAAGTGTAACCTAAGGGAAGCCGGTGGTGAGTGCTTCTGACCCTGAAGACTTCAGTCATCTAAAGTTTGGACTCTGCCTACTTCCCAAGGCCCTTAATGAACATATGTGTAGCCGTAGCTTAAAAAACTCCCCAGTTTGGGTTTCGGGGAGACACTGATTTTGAAAAAGCCCTGGTGTTCTCCTTACATGAATGGGACTCTTCCTACTGCTAAAACATGTCTGTCACATCCAGAGGATGGTATACCGTCTGATCGGGAAGAGTTTGGAAAAGGCATCTCATCTCCTCATCTCCTGGTGCTCGGGTTCACCCCTCCAGCGTCTTTACTAACAGTCTCCCCACTTGGAGATGTCAACACTGTCAACATCCTGTTGCGTACAGTTTGGAATTTGTCCAGAGGATGAAGCGGAAGGATGAGGAACAATGAGAGACAAGTCCTAGGTGTTCAGACAGGCACATGTCACTCTAATTTCCAATCAGGAAGATGAATTGACCAAAGGCTAGGGTTGCCCATGGAAACAGTATAGGGCTTGAGGAAATCCCACTGCTTTGTGGCCAGTTCCCATAAACACAAGTTGAACAATGGAACTCAGGGGCAGTAAAATTCACGAAACTGCAGAGTTGAAAATATCTATCACTGAAAAATGTCTTGAGGAAAGTCAGAGAAAAGGATTGGCAAGCAAGGGAGAATGGCAGGAAAGGGATTTGAGGAGGTAGAAAGGACTCGCCATTAAGCACAAGAAAAGGGGCTGAACATTGCCAACATTGCAGTTGGCCAAAAAGGCTGTATGCGTTTTTTTCTGTATATATTCAAGAAAAGGGCATACACTTTTTTAGCCAACCAAACAGGTGGGCACTGGAAATCAATACTACAAAAGATATCACTTCGCATCAGTCAGAAGAGCCATCCTCATAAAGTGTAAACGCCAGAAATGCAGGACAGGGCAAGGAGAAGAGGGAGCCCTGTGAGGCTTATAGTGGAAATGTATATTGCCAACGGCCATTCTGGAGAAGTGTATTGTGTTTACTAAAGCATCTAAAAAATGAGCTACAGAGCATAGGGCACTTGCACTCATGGGCGTATATCTTGGGAAAAACAAAAATCGAGAGGACACAGGCACCCCAATGTTTACTGCCTCTCTGTTTAAAAGATCCTCGACTAGGATATAACTTAAATGTCTCTGGAGGGAAAAAATGAATAGAGATGTGGTACTTATGTAGAGTGGAATATTACTCAGCCTGGAAATCAATGAAATATGGCCAGTTGTAACAACTCCGGAGGAGTTACGTATGATCGTTCTAAGTGACATAATTCAAAAAGAAAAAGACACATATCATAAGATATCACTTAAATGTGGAATCCAAAATGGCTACACATGAAATAAATTACAAAACAAAAACATAGTCAAATATGTAGAAAACACGCGTAAGGCTGCTAAACGGGAAAGGTGGGGAGGGGTGAGGCATCATCCAGGAGGTTGAAATTAGCAAAGATACCATTCCAAATACCAAACTGATAATCAACAAGGCCTACACGGTAGCTAAAAGAACTGCACTCAGCACACTCAAGTCACCGGAAAAGAATATCTATGACTGGTAAGAATCTGAAAAAGAATTTATTGATGTCTCTCTGTACGTGAATCAAGTGGATGTACAGCAGCAAGAAACAGAGCTTTGAAAATCAGCTGTAACCAATATAGTAATAAATTGAAAAAAATAAATGACAGAGAGACAGAGAAAATCTCTTACAACTTTTCCTCAGGGACGGTGATGCAACATGGATTGAACACATCTAGACCCACAGCAGGATGAGACATAAGGCTGGAAACTGTTCGCGCTAAGAGAAATGTGAGGTTGGGTGAGGAAATGCACATCCTTTAAAGTAATACTACCTGGTACCCATTCAATGGGTCCCAAATCTGCAGGTTCAAGGAATCTTCCTACAGCTAAAACATGCATGGAAAACCCAGAGGACTGTACACCATGTGATCGGGAGATGTGTCTAAAATGCACCTCATTTATCCTCTCCTGGTGCTCCTGTTCATCATTCCAGCCACGTTACTTAGAATCTCCCCACTTAGAGAATCAGCACATTTAAACTTCTGTTTCACACATTTTGCAAATTGTGAGGAGGATGAACGGGAACAGGGGGAACCAATGAGAGAATAGTTGTAGGGGTTTGGACGGGCACATGTCACTCTAATTTCCCATTAAGAATAAGAATTAAAAAAAGGCTCAGCCCGCCTCGCCGGAGCCAAAATAGGGCCTGAAGCAATCCTGCGGTTTTGAGGCCAGCTTACAAAAGAGCAACTTAAAAAATGGAGCTCAGGGTCACTGCAATTCACAAACCTGCAGAGTTATAAATGAAAACTAACATCCAAAAATATGTTGAGGTAAGGCAAAGAAGAGGATCTGAATGCAAGACAGAATTGCAAGAAACAGATTTCAAGAGATAGATTGGACTCGCCTTTAAAGCACATGAAAAGCGGCAGAATTTCGACAATGATGCAGTTGGCCCAAAAGGGAGTATGCGTTTTTTCCTGAATATATCCAGGAAAAAACGCATACGCACTTTATGGGCAACCAAGCAAGCAAGCAATGCAAATGTGCACAACAAAGAAGTCTCATTTCCCACCGGTCAAAAGGGCCATCCGAAAAAATTGTAAAAACCAGAAATGCAGGACAGGCCATGGAGAACAGGGAGCCTTTATACGCTGATGGACAGTGTGTGAACTGCCGAGAGCCACTCTGGAGAAGTGTATGGTGGTTCCTAAATCATCTAAAAAACAGAGCTACAGAGCATAGGGCACTTCCAATCACGGGAGTATATCTAGGGAAGTCTAAAAATCAACAAGACACAAGCACACCACAGTTTAGGGCTACTCTGTTTACAAGAACCTCAACTTCAGTACACCTTAAATATCCCAGGAAAGAGAACAATGGATAAAGAAAATGTGGTACTTATGTACAATGGAATATCTCTTCACCATGAAATCAATGTAATAAGGCTAGTAGAAGGATAAAGAGTGGATTGAGGTCCGATAATACTACTTGAAATAAGTCAAACAGAAAAAGAAACATATCATAAGATAACACTTATAGAGGGAGGATAAATATGGCTGCACAAAAAATGAATTACAAAACAGAACAGTGTCTCACATTTAGAAAACACACTTATGTCAGCTTAAGGGGAAAGGAGAGGTGGGGTGATGCATAAAACCAGAGTTTGAAATTAGCACAGATACCGTTCAATAAACCAAATAGGTATCAGACAAGATCTACACCTTGCTCAATGAACTGGCCTCAACACACCCTATACACCGCAGAGAAATATATCTGAGTAATAAGAATCTTAAAACCCATGTATTGATATATCTCCATAAGGGAATCAAGTGTGCACAGAGCGGCACAAACACAGCAGTGAAAATGAGCTAAACCCCATTATAGAAATAAATTTTAAAACCAAAACGCAGAAACAATGAAAGAGAGAAAAATTCTTACAAAATTCGCTCAGGGGCTGTGATGCAACCTGGAATGACCACATATAAACCCACAGCTGGATAAGACATAAGGCTGGACACTTGGGGCTGAAAG
>NW_028138518.1:0-32095 GCF_964270905.1 Leucopleurus acutus
GAGGGTACCTACCCATTTTTATATTATATTATTTGTCTGCTCAATTGATTACCAATGAAGCTGCTACTGGTTTCATTGATGGGGAGACCCTTGCAGGTTGGGCTACTTGTTTGAACTTGGTCCCTAAGGAACCTTGAGAAGGTTTCTCAAACTCTTTTAATGTTGGTCACAACACTATAAAATATTAGTTTTACCATATTCACTTCTGCTTAAGGAAAACCTTTCAGCTGATATAATCTTCAAAACAAAATGCCCCCATTCTCTTCCAAGGTAGCAACATAGGAGATTTTTCTGTTCTAACAGAAAAGTGTAATTTGTTTATGTGTAATTTGTTATTATGTGAATAGTGGTAATTTGGAAGAAGATAATGCTGGGTTAAATTAGTTCAACATTGTTGGAAAGTTGTTTTTCCTATAGACAACTTTTTTTTTGGCTGCATTGGGTCTTCATTGCTGCATGTGGCCTTTCTCTAGTTGCAGTGAGCGGGGGCTACTCTTCATTGTGGTGCGTGCAGTTCCCATTGCTGTGGCTTCTCTTGTTGTGGAGCACGGGCTCTAGGTGTGTGGGCTTCATTAGTTATGGTGCGTGGGCTCAGTAGTTGTGGCTTGTGGGCTCTAGAGCGCAGGCTCAGTAATTGTGGCGTATGGGCTTAGTTGCTCTGTGGCACATGGGAACTTCCAGGACCAGTGCTCCATCCCACGTTCTCTGTATTGGAAAGCAGATTCCTAACCACTGCACCACCAGGGAAACCCTCCTGTAGACATAACTTTTGCATTTTTGTATTTTACGTATTCTTTTCATCATGTGGTGAATAATTAATCTGCATGGTGTTTTTGTATTACTGTATTTGAATTTTAACATATTAGCTGGATAACCTTGGGATATAACTTAAATCCTCTGTGCCTTAGTTTCTTCATCACTAAAATGGGGGTGATGATAGCACCTACCCCTATCAGGTTGCTCTGGGGTTAAATGAGTTATTATATATAATGTGTCTGAAAGAATGCCTGACCTACAATTACCACTCAATATGTGTTCATTGTTATTATCTACCTATTATTATTTTAGAAATATTATTTAATGTGCAAGAGAAGAGAAAATAGGGAAAAAAGACTAATCTACTGAGTTAAGGGAATAAAAATTATCAATAAAGGAATTTGGTGCATTATTTACCAGAAAGCACAGGAATTAAGAATATAATATTGTTTTGCTTAATGAAGAAAGTCTGTCACACCACATTTTAGACAACAATAACAACAACAACAGTGAACTAAAAACAAAGAATCCCTTTGGGAAGCTCCAGTTATTAATAGTTGAAAGTTAAGTTGGCTTTTTTTGAAACAACCCCTTTAGAAATATTTGATGTTCACTCATTTTCATTACAGTTACACAATTCGACATTTATTTGCTTTTTACAAACAATAGGAAAATAAGGTCTATTCAGTTTATACTTCTCTCTGTTTTGTATCAGTTCTTTCCTGTTTTCCTTTATTTGGAGTTTATAGTAAACTCATCAAATAACATCTTTATTGGTTTGCCACCACTTGTTTTGTTACATTTGTTCTTATTTTTCATATAAGAAGAGTTTTAGGCTACACATTTTAAGTTCATTCATTATGATAAATTTCCTCTTGTCTGGAGGATGTCTTTCTGGGTTTTACAACATTAACCTCTCATGATGAAGATGATGTAAATTCTCCTTTCCTCTTTACCAAATAAGAGATAATCTCAATATGAGACCGCCCGGTGTAATGACCAGATAATTAGTATATTCTACTTGCATTTAATATTTTCATTTAATACGTTAAAGTTGTTTACTTGGATGTAATGATTAGTAGATTTTTGCTTAAAAATTATTACTTATAAAGAATGTACTTAAAATACCTACCTATAAATTTGGATTATAATTGATCATTAATTTATCCTCACTACTCTCAAGTGTAGATTTTTATACCTCTACAAATTGCAAAAAGTTTTGAGGATGCTAGCTGCTTGGACAGACCTGAATATAATGGAAACATTTAAAAAATGGGTTATGGTGGTGGTGTGATGAATTGGGCAATTGGGATTGACGTGTATATACTGATGTGTATAAAATTGATGACTAATAAGAATCTGCTGAATAAAAATAAATAAATAAATAAAATTCCCCCCCCCCCAAAAAAAAAGACAGTATGGTACTGGCACAAAAGCAGAAATATAGATCAATGGAACAGGATAGAAAGCCCAGAGATAAACCCATGCACATATGGTCCCCTTATCTTTCCTAAGGAGGCAAGAATATACAATGGAGAAAAGACAGCCCCTTCAATAAGTGGTGCTGGGAAAACTGTACAGCTTCATGGAAAAGAATGAAATTAGAACACTCCCTAACACCATACACAAAAATAAACTCAAAATGGATTAAAGACTTAAATGTAAGGTCAGACACTATAAAACTCTTAGAGGAAAACATAGGCAGAACACTCCATGACATAAATCACAGCAAGATCCTTTTTGACCCACCTCCAAGAGAAATGGAAATAAAAACAAAAATAAACAAAGGAGACCTAATGAAACCTAAAAGCTTTTGCACAGCAAAGGAAACCATAAACAAGATGAAAAGACAACCCTCAGAATGGGAGAAAATATTTGCAAATGAAGCAAGTGACAAAGGATTAACCTCCGAAATTTACAAGCAGCTCATGCAGCTCAATATCAAAAAAAACAAAGAAACCAATCCAAAAATAGGCAGAAGACCTAAATAGACATTTCTCCAAAGAAGATATACAGATTGCCAACAAACACATGAAAGACTGCTCAACATCACTAATCATTAGAGAAATGCAAATCAAAACTACAGTGAGGTATCACCCCACACCGGTCAGAATGGCCATCATCCAAAGATCTACAAACATTAAATGTTGGAGAGGGTGTGGAGAAAAGGGAACCCTCTTGAACTGTTGGTGGGAATGTAAATTCATACAGCCACTATGGAGATTCCTTAAAAAAGTAAAAATAGAACTACCATATGACCCAGCAATCCCACTACTGGGCGTATACCCTGAGAAAACCATAATTCAAAAAGAGTCATGTATCACAATATTCATTGTAGCTCTATTTACAACAGCCAGGACATGGAAGCAACCTAAGTGCCCATCGACAGATGAATGGATAAAGAAGATGTGGCACATATGTACAGTGGAATATTACTCAGCCATAAAAAGAAACGAAATTGAGTTATTTGTAGTGAAGTGGATGGACCTAGAGTCTATCATACAGAGTGAAGTAAGTCAGATAGAGAAAAACAAATACCGTAAGCTAACACATATATATGGAATCTAAAAAAAAAAAAAAGGTTCTGAAGAACCTAGGGGCAGGACAGGAATAAAGACACAGATGAAGAGAATGGACTTGAGGACACAGGGAGGGGGAAGGTAAGCTGGGATGAAGTGAGAGAGTGGCATGGACATATATACACTACCAAATGTAAAATAGATAGCTAGTGGGAAGTAGCCGCATAGCACAGGGAGATCAGCTTGGTGCTTTGTGACCACCTAGAGAGGTGGGATAGGGAGGGTGGGAGGGAGAAGCAACAGGGACTAGATATGGGGATATATGTATATGTATAGCTGATTCACTTTGTTATAAAGCAACCAACACACCTTGTAAAGCAACTATACTCCAATAAAGGTGTAAAAAAAAATGGGTTAAAGGATGTAATATAAATATTGAATTTGAGAGTTAGAAATGCTGAAAATTTTTACTGCATTGAGGTGTTCCATGTCAGCTCTGAACTTCCTAATAAATGAAATGTAAAGGTATTTATGAGAGACAAATATTTTTCTGATGACATAGTCTAAGAGAAGTTTACTACATGAAGTTATTTAGAGGCATTGATATTAGCAGAAATTTTGCTGAAGACAGAGAAATATTCATCATATCCATACATCATATTCCTACATCTCTCCCTACCTCCTGCTTGTTTGATAAAGTTTTAATAAAATGTAATCTGTATATGGAAAAATATGTATGCACAAATCATAAGCATTAATAAGCTCGGTGAATTATTACAGAGTGAACACACCAGGTAATCAGCCCCAAGACCATCAAAAACCAGAATATTAACCAGTAGACCCCCACAGTTCCTCTTGTGCCCCCTTGCATTCATGGTCCTCCTTCTCAAAATAATCACTCTTCTGAATTCTAATGGTATATATTAGTTTTTCCTGTGTGAACTTTCTATAAAAGGAATCAGGAAGTATGTAACCTCTGTGTCTGACATCTTCCTCTCAATATTATGTTTGTGAGATTCATCCATGTTTTTGAGTGTAGTTGTAGATCATTAATTGTCATTGCTGTGTAGTTTTCCATTATATGAATAAAACAGAATTCATTGGTGCATTTTACTGTTATTGGACATATGGGTGGGTAGTTTCCAGTTTTTGGCTATTATGAGTAGTGCTGTTATGAACATTTCTATAGGTGTCTTCTTGTGATACATGTATACATTTTTGTTGGGTATATATTTAAGAGTGGAATTGCTTTAGTATAGCATATAATACCTTCAGTTTTAATACATACTGCCAAGGAGTTTTTCAATTTCCATTACTGCCTGCAGTCCATTTGCTTCTCGTCCTTGCAAACCCTTGGTACTGACAGTCTTTAGCCCTTTTGGTAGGTATAAGGTAGTATCTTATGGTGATTTTAGTTTCTATTTCCCTGTTGACTAATAAAGTTGAATGTCTTTTTATGTTTGTAAGCCATTTGGATGTTATCTTTTGTTAAGTGTCTGTTCAAATCTTGTACGTTTTTCTATTAAGTTATCTGATGTGGTCCTTTATTAGCAGTCAATTTGAGTCTAGGGCCACTGAAGGATCTTGAAGTATAGAAGTTCTATGTTCTTGATTGCAAAGCAAGACATATAGTTTAGATATGAGGCATAAATGCAGAAAAGTTAATATTTTATTTTGAATATTAAAGAGACTTATATAAGTTATTACCTAGTAGAGGGTCCATGTTACCTGGCACAGACTTGGACTGGAGAAATAACCATTCATAAGGACAACTCCATGCCAACAAGAATAGGTTGAGGCTTGGAAGAGGTAACTTCTCAAAGGGCTGCAAAATATGCTCCCCCAAGCAAATGAATTGGCTGTTGAGCGGAGTTTTCTTTTTTTGCTATTTGTCTCAATACTGAAAATTGTCTGCCAAATGATGATTTTGGCAGAGATGACATGTAGGTATTGAAGTAGATTGAGACCAAGCCATGCAGTTTATTGAGGTTAAAAATGGCCTGAAGAGATAATCAGTTTTGATGCCATACAGCTTCCTGCTCTTAGCCTACAAATGGCTCTCATCTTTTTTACATTAAATGAATTAACATATGTTAAATGTGTAAAAGAGTACTTGGCACCTAATAATCACTCAGTAAATTTTGATTGTTGTCATTATTATTATTACATTCTGCTATATTCTTCTATTGCACCTTTTGCTCTTTGGGAATAGTTTATATAACTTAACCTTCTAGTGCTGCTTTTGACATCTTGTAGGAAAGCATCTCTGATTGTGAGATGATGCGAGTCCCTCTTATCTTGCATCTGCTCCAGATCAGATTGTCAAGACTCCCCACTATATAGGCAGGGATGGCATCTGCCTCTTCACTCTTGTACATGTAGCATTGAGCACAGTGCCTGGCCCTAACAGGGATCTGATACACGCTTGCTGAAGGTTTGCTACACTGCATCTCTTCCTGTGATACCTGTTGCACTTGACATGTGCGTGCGTCTCATGGATTCAAGGCCCACATGGAGTGGGTTTGGAGAAACTTGGCAGAGTTGAAAAACTGTGGGTTTTTCAGGTGCATCTGACTTGAATCCCAGTTTATCCACTTTCCCTAGCTGTGAAACTTCAGAAAGATTACTTAAACCCTTGAAGCTTTGGTTTCTTCATCAGTTAAATATAAGTAAAGAATTGCAAACTCTAAAAGTTGCTATAAGGATTAGGCATGACCTACCTAAAGGACCTAGTAAGTGCACACTCCTCAATAATTGGTACTTGTTACTATCTAATAACTGTCATTTTTGAATTACTCTAACCTCTGCTTTGATTTCCTTAGTTTCCTTTCTATTCCATACCCTTAAAATTTTTTTTCTGTGTTACTTCATTAAGGACTTGAAGCTCAAATGGCCACAATATATTATATGCAATGAAACCCTTTGTTTCTCTTTTTCTTATACAATTGTGCACCAGGAAATGGGACAATATTCATTAACATGACTGTGCTGTCCTATCCTACAGGTCCCCCTCCCTATCTACCTAAGAGAGTCTTTTCTTGGCCAGTCAGGTCCCTGGATCTTTTGATGCAGAATCAGGACAACTGGTGATGAGGATGGGAAGGTGGCTGTAAATTACCCTGAATGTTACTTATTATATATATGTATTAAGAACTTCTTTGTTGTGCTTTTAATAGTTTCATATATTTATAAATCTTGTTTCCTTAACAAAATTGTGAGAGTCTCATGAATCCAGTGACTATAATATATACATATACATATACATGGGTGTTAGTATATATACACACGTATACATATACATATACATATATTTGTATCATTCTCAGAGCTTGGAATCTTTGTAACAAGCATTCAAAAATACTTGCTAATTTAAAGTATTTAGAAATACACTTAGAGATTCTTTTCAGTAGAATGAAAAAATGTTGACCCTTACTTAGGGAGATAGTTTATCTCATGTATAACTCACCGGATACCATTTTTCAGAATGTTTCAAACACTCTTTGGTTACTGTCAAGGATTCCAGAGCTAGATCTGAACACGGGAGGACAACTGCCAATCCTTTTTCCTACTTTTACTCTCCTGCCTTATTTAAAAAATACCCACCCCTGGGGAAATGTGCTTTTCAACTAGCAGGATGGAAGAAAACAATTTTGTATTTTTAGGTGTTTTTCCTATAGAAACTTGAATGAGATGGAAACATATTTCATTCACTTATGACAAACCATTGAAAAAACTTTTTTTGGGGTATGGGTATAACTGGAAATTTTATATTTTAAGTTGGACTAAGTAGTCATTTTGAATGAATGCCCCAAAAAACTCCCACCGAAAAACTACACAAAAGTCAATTAAACAACTCTGTAGTCCTTTCCTGCCTGAGGAGTCAGCTGTCTTGTGTTCTGTGGCTGACCTGTGCTGTTGTCCTGCTTTTCACAGTCACACACACTCTTTGCACAGTCAGCTGGCAGTGAGAAGAACAAGGCTACATCCCAAAGAAGGAAAACTACTAAGCAGGCTACTTAAGTTCCAGATTTTACTGCAAACCATGTGGTGATGTAATTCAGGGTCAGAATATCTCCCCAGAACCTGGGAGAAATCCAGGTAGCATGAAAGAGGACAGGGGTAGTAAATGACCCCCATCTGAGGGACCTCTCAGTTTGTCCCTATATAAAATTAGACCAAGAGCCATGGTAGTTGTGTAACTTTACAACCGTAGGGATTTTGTGGAAGGAGTGTTTACATTTTTACAATGTGGTCCTAATAATGGTATTTTCAGGATGCCCAGAGTCTTAGACATAATAATTCATTAGTACAGCTTGAACATGTCAATATTCTGGAGCCACTCCTCATAAAGTGCAAATATCTAGGACACAGTTTTAGATTACTATTTACTTTTCAAATGATAGAAGACAGTGCTAGAGGAAGAGAGTTACAGTTCTCACTTTGTCACTATTTTCAGTTGAGCAGGTAGTTTAGGAAATGGCATTCCAAATGAAATCTTCCATCACTTATTCTTCCAGCAATTGCTATTAGCAATTTGACTGACTGATATTCATGTTTTTCTAGCTTAAGCAGAAAAATGTAACAGTTCATATTATGGTAGGAAAAAAGGAGAATGAGCCCTGGTGAATCAGACTCCATAGGCCTTTGGAAGAAACACAGTGACTGGTGGAAGACACACCAAAAAGCCTAGGGGGCTACACAGAGGCACGTACCACGGACAGCCAAGCCATTTAAGGGAATGTACTAGCCACACTTTAAAATTAATTTTAAAATAAGGTGGATACCAGCAGGCTTAACTTACATGAGATGAAGAATTTATGCATTTCAGTGACAGAAATCATATTAAGATGTGTATAGAATTTTTTTTCGTATTTTTTTCTTGTATCATTTCTATATATGTATTACAGACATTTAGCTACTTCAGAAGTATAATTCCAAAATAATACCTTAAATGAAATCTAAAAATTTATTGCATTACATAGTTTGTGTACTCCCTTCCCCGCCCCCCCGCCCCAGAATTTTAGCCATAAATGCCTGTGCTAGCACTGTAGATTTCTAATTATAGGGCATATATTATCTCAGAGTGACTAAAAACAGAGCCATCTAGTGGCAAGTAATCTGACGTATAGTCACGTGAATTCAATCTGCAGAAGCTGGGGCCAAGGATTTCAACTCATTATTCAGTTACTTGAATGTCATAGAAAACTGTATGTTAATATGGTATTTGAACACTGTTTGGAGATATTTCCTATGAAATAAGATGTGGGAGCAATAAAAGCATTGTTACTGTGTTACACATGAGCTCTCTATAGGCTATTGGGAAATATTTGCTCAGTGTTGTTTATTTTGGAAATATTCATTTCAGTTAAAGGTTATGTTCTTAATCACTGTTGTATCTGGATTTTTTCCCTCATGACATAATAAGCCATTAGGCTCAATGAGGTTTATTTTTAATTTAAGTAGACAGAGACTTCAAAGAAAAGAGGGCAGGGTTGCAAGTGAGAAAAGATGGCCAAGTTGATACAAAAAGTAGCAAAACAGTGTAGGAAAATATCAACATGTTTTGCATAATCAATCACAGAAAATGTGTCAATAAGAGTGAGATCATCTTGAATAGGTACAAATGTAGCTGAAATAAATAATATAAGAAAATGCAGTATAACTCCTAAACTCAACCTATCTCTTAAAAGAAAACATTAAGAGGTAAACCTCTAGTGTCTGAAAATTTCTACAAAATACAATAAAGCAAAAATATTTATTATAGTAGGATATTTGCAATCCTAATATTTAGCCATCTGGAATTATTTTTAAAGGACCATACTATTAAATCTTTTGAAATAGAGAATTTTCCTTTTAATGGGAAATCTGTATTTGATTGTAAAGATGGAACACTGTGTCCTTGGCCCGGCTGTTCTTGAATTGTAGGCTTAACATATAGTAGAGTCTGGGATTCCAGTAAATTTATTTCAGGCGTGAAAGCCTGGAGGAATAAATGCATACATGTGAATAGAGGAGTGTAACAATGTGATATCCACTTCTATTGTAATGAATTCCGTATAAGTGATGCCATTAGACTCCTTGTTTTGCTGTTACAATGCTGTGAGAATGGAGTTAAGTCAATGATGACTGTGATTACCTATTGGCAAATCAGACTGCATAATGAGATGCAAAATAGCTCAGTGGCAAGTTTACACAATAAGATGGTCTGCCAAGGGACAGCATTTTGATTTTTTCAAGGAAAGAAAATCATGTACTATACTAAGATAACACGAATCTGTAATACATGGAACAACTTTGAAAGGAGAATCAGAAGTTCAAATATAACTCTAATATTTTTTAAAGGAGACTCTATTTTTCTATTGAGAAACCATTCAAGAGGTTAGTAAGTGATGGTCAATGCTGGTATATCTTCAGCTAAGCTTGACAGTTTTCAAGATAAATCAGATAGGTGACATAGGATTTATGAAAACTGTTAAGATGAATATTTGGTCTCTGGTCATTGAAAGTGTGGATATTCCCAGCTGTACCCACAGATAGTGCTTCTCCTCATAACTTATGGCTGAAGTTCTGGGAAGGCTGAAGACTTCAGAGAAGATGCAATGGAAAGATGAAAAGTTGTGGATGAATTGTTGTTGGCATTTTCTCTGCCAGAAGTCTCTAGAGATTTCATTCTTTTTTCCCTAGGATCCTTAACCTTCTAAATAACAGTTCTAAGTCTCTTCAGTTTTTATTTTATCAGTAACGTTAAACACTTGAAAAATCCTGGGGTAGCAGTTGAGACAATAGGAAGAATTTAAGGGATGGTATTTTAGGGGAGTCATGCATCTCTATGGTATGTGTGGAAATGAAGTTGAGCATTTCCTAATGACTGTCTGATTGATATTGGTAATTAAATTTTGATAGCTGTAATTTTAAGTTGGATTTTAACAAACTTAAGCTTGTTAAACTAAAGCTTGATGTTAACAAGCTTAACATTTTAAGCTTGTCTGTGGATAGGAAATGTTTGTAATGCTTTTCTAGTCCTCACCATTCTTACCAAACTTCTTTGCACATTTTAAAGTCATAGTCTTATAGAATCATAAATAATCTTGTCTTACACACTGAGGTGCAGGAGCTAAGTAGCTTGTCTAATATCACACACATAGAAGATATAAATGTTTCTGACTAGAGGAGAAAAGTAGAAAAATAGCTATAGAGTTCCAAAAAATTTCAACATTCAAATAGTAGTTTTGTCAGAGACTTTACCTAGCATGATTTTAAAACTTCATTCACATAATCCAAATATTACTGGCTTAACTTTAAAAGTTCTGTTGTGTGGAAACCAGTCTGATATTTCAGAAATTCCAATATCTTGTTTAGGATTAAAACAGTCCCATCAAAAAGAATATAAGAGTAAATTAGAGAAGAGAATATCAGGGCTATTTTAGAATGAAATGTACATCTATAGTAATTATTTCAAATGTTTAATGCTTTAATTATTTAGAAATTTTAATGCTTATGATAACATTTCCTTACATGATGAAGCTATTTAGACAATGTAATATCTAGATGATAATCAAAATATTTTTAAATGTAAGATTTTTAAATATAATTTTTGCCATAAGAAGATAATCATCTCAAAATTCTGAAGTCTGAAATGGGTTTCACTGCGTGTCAGCAGGGCTGTATTCCTTCTGGAGGCCCTAGGGGAGAATCTGTTTCCTTGCCTTTTCCAGCTTCTAGAGGCTGCCCCACATTTCTTGACTTGAGGCTGGTCCCTTTCTCCCTCTTCAGAGCCAGCAATGACAGGATGAGTCCTTCTCACATTGAATGACTCTTACTCCTCTTCCTTCTTCCTGTCTCCTTCCAAGACCTTGTGATCATATTGAGCCCACATGGAAAATACAGAATAATCTCCCTACTTCAAAGTCAGGTAATTAGCTACTAAACAACAAATGAATCACTGAGGAAGTCAAAGAGGAAATAAAAAAATACCTATAGACATATGAAAACAAAAACATGATGATCCAAAACCTATGGGATGCAGCAAAAACAGTTTTAAGAGGGACGTTTATAGCAATACAACCTTACCTCAGAAAACAAGAAAAATCTCAAATAAATAACCTAACTTTACACCTAAAGGAACTAGAGAAAGAAGAACAAGGAAAACCCAAAGTTAGTAGAAGGAAAGAAATCGTAAAGATCAGAGCAGAAATCAGTGAAAAAGAGACTAAAAAACAATAGAAAAGATCAATGAAACTAAAAGCTGGTTCTTTAAAAAAAAAAAAAAGATAAACCTTTAGCCAGACTTAACAAGAAAAAAAAAAGAGAGAGGGCCCAAATCAGTAAAATCAGAAATGAGGAAGGAGGAGTTACAACTAACACCACAGAAAAGCAAATGATCATATGAGACTACTGCAAGCAACTATAGGCCAATAAAATGGACAACCTAGAAGAAATGGACAAATTCTTAGAAGGGTACTATCTCCCAAGACTGAACCAGGAAGAAATAGAAAATATTAACAGACCAGTACTGAAATTGAATCAATAATTTTAAAACTCCCAACAAACAAAAGTCCAGGACTATATGCCTTCACTGGTGAATTCTACCAAACATTCAAAGAAGAGATAACACCTATTCTTCTGAAACTCTTCCGAAAAATTGCAGAGGAAAGAACACTACTGAACTCATTCTATGAGGTCACCATCATCCTGATATCAAAATCAGACAAAGATATCACACAAAAAAGAAAATTACAGGCCAGTATCACTGATGAACATAGATGCAAAAATCCTCAGTGAAATATTAGCAAATTGAATCTGACACTACATTAAAAGGATCATAACCATGATCAAGTGGGATTGATTCCAGGGTTGCAAGATTCAAAATCTGAAAATCAATCAATGTATTACACCACAGTAACACACTGAAGAATAAAAACCATATGATCATCTCAGTAGATGCAGAAAACGCTTTTAATAAAATTCAACATCCATTTATGAAAAAAACTCTCCAGAAAGTGGGCATAGAGGGAACTTAACTCAACACAATAAAGGTCATACATGACAAACCCACAGCTAACATCATACTCAATGGTGTAAAGCTGAAAGTATTCCCTCTAAGATCATGAACAAAACAAGGATGTCTACTCTTGTCACTTTTATTCAACATATCAATAGTTTTGGAAGTCCTAGCCACAGTAATCAGAGAAGAAAAAGAAATAAAAGGAATCCAAATTGGAAAGGAAGAGGTAAAACTGTCACTCTTTGCAACTGACATGATACTATATGCAGAAAATCCTAAAGACACTACCAGAAAACTACTAGAGCTCATCAATGAATTTAGTAAAGTTGCAGGATATGAAATTAATATATAGAAATGTGTTGCATTTCTACACACTAACAATGAAATATCAGAAAGAGAAATTAAGGAAACAATCCCATTTACCATAACATTAAAAAAAATACCTAGGAATAAACTTACCTCAGGAGGCAAAAGACCTGTACTCTGAAAATAATAAGACACTGATGAAAGAAATTGAAGACAACACAAATATATGGAAAGATATACCATATTCTTGGATTGGAGGAATTGATATTGTTAAAATACTACTGAAGGCAATCTACAGATTCAACGCAGTTCCTATCAAAATACCAATGACATTTTTCACAGAACTAGAGCAAATAATTTAAAAGTTTGTATGGAAACACAGAAGACCCTGAATAGCTAAAATAATCTTGAGAAAGAAGAACAGAGCTGGAGGAATCACACTCCCTGACTTCAGACCATACTACAAAGCTACAGTAATCAAAACAGTGTGGTACTGGCACAAAACCAGGCACATAGATCAATGGAACAGGACAGAGAGCCCTGAAATAAACCCACACATTTATGGTCAACTAATCTATGACAATGGAGGCAAGAATATATGAGGGAGGAAGACAGTCTCTTCAAAAAGTGGTGCTGGGAAAACTGGACAGCTACATGTAAAAGGATGAACTTAGAACATTCTCTAACATCATATACAAAAATAAACTCAAAATGGATTAAAGAGCTAAATGTAAGACCAGATACTTTTAACTCTCCTAGAGGACAACATAGGCAGAATACTCTGACGTAAATCGAAGCAACAGTTTTTTGGATGTGTCTCTTAAAGTAAAGGAAATAAAAGCAAATATAAGCAAATGGGACCTAATTAAACTTAAAAGTTTTTGCACAGCAAAGGAAGCCACCCACAAAACAAAAAGACAACATACTGAATGGGAGAAAATATTTGCAAATGATATGACTGATAAGGGGTTAATATCCAGAATACATAAACAGCTCATATAACTCAACATCAAAAAAGCCCAAAAAATACCAATTAAAAAAATGGACAGAAGACTTGAATAGACATTTTTCCGAAGAACACATACAGATGGCCAAAAGGCACATGAAAAGATATTCAACATCACTAATCATCAGAGAAATGCAAATCAAAACCACAATGAGATATCACCTCACACCTGTCAGAATAGCTATCATCAAAAAGTCTACAAATAACAAATGTTGGTGAGGATGTGGAGAAAAAGAAACCCTTGTACACTGTGAGGGGAAATGTAAATTGGTGCAGCCACTGTGGAAAACAGTATGGCAGTTTCTGAAAAAACTGAGAATAGAACTACCATATGACTCAGCAATTGCAATCCTGGGTATATATCTGAAAAAACCAAAAACAGTAATTCAAAAGATACATGCACCTCAAATGTTCCTAGCAGCATTATTTACAACTGCCAAGACATGGAAACAACCTAAGTGTCTGTCAACAGATGAATGGATAAAGAAGATGTGGTATGTATACAATGGAATACTACTCAGCCATAAAAAAAAATGAAATTGTGAAATTTGTAGGATGGACTTGGAGGGCATTATGCTAATTGAAATGAGTCGGACAGAGAAAGGCAAATACTGTATGATATCAGTTATATGTGGAATCTAAAAAATACAACAAACTAGTGAGTATGACAAAACAGAAACATACTCATAGATACAGAGGACAAACTAGTGGTTACCAGTGGGAGGGAGAGGGACAACATAGGCTTGGGGGAATTGGAAGTACATGTATTATTGGGTGTAAGATAGACCCAAGGATGTATTGTACAACATGAGGAATATAGCCAATATTTTGTAATATTGTAATGGAAATATTGTAATATTTTAAATGGAAAGTAACCTTAAAAGTTGTATAAAAGTAGAAAATTAAAAAAATTATTATTATCAACTTAAGCTTTTCTAGTTAATGAGACACTATAAATTTCATTTAGGGAGCTGAGATGATGAAATATATGGTGAAAGGCTGTGTATAGCTGGGTCAGTTATTAATTCAGAGGCATGTCAAATAAGAAATACTAATAAGGTAGGAGAAGAGATGAGTTGGGCTGGGTTCTGCTTGTGCTCCTAGGGGCAAATTGATCTGTTTGATCCATTGGGCCACTGCTAAGACTGGCCAGTATATTGCAAATCTGAATTACATCCCAAAGTTCATATTTTTTCTAAATCAATAGTTATAAAAATGCTACCTAAACATCATAAAATAGTTTTTTAAATGGAAGTAAAATTTTCTCTCATTTTGATAAGTGATATTGGTACTAACCCTTTTTTCTCCCTAGATGCTATAGATAAAAGGTGGAATGAAAGTGTGCAGTTGTATGATTTCAGTACTTCTTAACTTTGTAATTCAGTAGCTAACGTGAGATCCTAGACTTGAATGTTGTCTCTTCTGCTTCTGCCCAATTTACTTGATTATTTAACAAACTGACAGAGAGCCCAAGGCTTGATCACATCATGGAAAAGTGATAGGACTATAGTTGTATTTCAAAGTGGCATGAGACTTGCATTTACCAGGGCAGGAGAGAAAGTAGGAATTTAAAAAGTGATGGAAACTAAAAGAGGAAAAGGAAAACAAGATATATATATACATATATATACATATATATATATATATATGGCATATATTTTAAAAAGTGAGTAAAAACAAAAATGTGAAGATACTGCAAGCTGATATAGATCAACAAAAACAATGGAGCAGAGAAAAAAGTCACAGAGGAAAATGAAAGTTAAACAGAAGTGCAGAAACTTAAGAGAGTGAGGAAAAACAGATGTAGGAGAAAAAAAAGTACAAACGCTCAACACTGGGCAATGCAAGAGTAAGTCCAGTAAAATGGTGGAGTAACTGTGAGCCAGAAACACAAGAAAGGTTAAAATAATGTTTGCTTTGCTTAGCCTTAATAACAGGAAAGGGACTTACTGCCTTCTTATAGTTTTTAATCCAAAAATAAAAATGTGTGGCCAGTTCTACAAAGCCTAAGACAATAACAACCACTTGCCCTTAAAAATTTCTACTTACTCAAAAAAAAAAACAGATAGTAAATATCGTCATTTGGAAGAGTTCTTTTGCAGTTATTACTATGATTATATGTTAATTACTATGTTAATATGAGTATGTTGTTATGTTTTTTAAATGAGTAGAGATGAAAAATTTCAAATATGCAAAATTACCATGCAGTGTAATAACCCTGTTAAGAGATGGACACATATAGTTTGGTATGAAACTTGGTGAAGCACATTAATTGAGATGGATGTGAAGCAATGAGCCCTGTCTGCCTGGGCAAAGTAGAGATGTATCCTGCTTGCAGGAAGAGAGATGGATTAAATGACATTTTTGGGTCCCTTCTGGTCTTAAAGTGACCATTAAGATTACAATCTGCAAACACTCCATTTCCCAGCTGGTGGACCAATTAGTTCTTCTCTGCTTTGAAAATAAAGTTAACTTTCAATTATCTGCACTAATTAGGGAGAAGTGGTGTGGGATAGCTGAACCAAAATGGTGGAAAGTCCAAAAATAATTTTATTTTTCTTTGAAGGGGTTTTGTAGTTACATGTAAAGTGGTGTTTAGGAAGTTCTGAATATACATAGCTTTTCAGACAAAATGAAGTCTTTGGTATCAGTGACCTTCTATAACTTTATCCTCTTTTAGAGGCTAATAGAGTGTTGCATGTATTTAAGAAATGTTTGTTGAGTTGAAATTGAAAACGCACTGCCAGACCTGACCACAGAGCTTCCCAATCTTGCATCATGATCAGTCTCTCTCCTGCTTCCCATTCCAAGTGGGGAATGAACTACAGTTGACCTTTGAAAGACATGGGGGTTGGGGTGCTGACCCTTTGCAATGGAACATCCTAGTATAACTTTATAATTGGCCCCTGAACCCACAGTTCCATATCCTTCAATTCAACCAACGTGGATAATGTTTTACCATAGTATTTAGTTTTGAAAAATGTATAAGTGGACCTGCACAGTTCAAACCTGTGTTGTTCAACAGTCAACTGTGTATTATTGCTCATGGATAGAACAGTGGTGGCTGAAAGTACAGTAATCTTCACTACCAGCATTTGGGCTTAAAAAAGTGACTTCTCCAGCTTTTGCTGTTCTTCAAACATGACAAACATGTACCTTCTTCAGTGTTTTTCTACTTATCACTCCTTCATTCTGGAAGGTTCTTTCCTTGGATATGTATATGGCTTTCAATTAACTCTTTAGGAATCTGTTCAAATGTCACCTTCTTTAAACTTCTTATATAATAGAATTATACACACCCCAGTCACTATCTCTTCATTTTATCTTTCTTTGTAACAAGTGTCATCTTCTGATTATCTGACATGCTGTTTACTGAGTTATTTGTTTGTTGTCTGTCTCCATACATTAGTATATGTTTTCTGAAGGTGAGAACTCTATTTTGATCACCTGTGTATCTTTAGTATGTAGAACAATATATGTACGTAATAGGTAATCAAATATCTGTATATATGAAGCAGAAGTGAAAAAGGTACCATTTATTAAACATGCTGCCTGCTTCCCACTTGCAAGGGACAGGGTGAGTCAATTAGGAGTGCTGCCCGTTATCTCCATGTTACAGCTGAGTAAATTGTGTACCAAAGACATTAAGGTTGAAGGCCATCTAGCTGAATTAGAAACCCCAAATCATATCTGTCTGGCTCCTGGGTGATAGGCCATACTGTATAAATTTACTTTCTTGAAGGCTTTGGAGGGCATAAAAGTTTGGTGACGGAATCTGAGGAGCAGAGTGGGCAGAATGGCCCTAGGATGGTGTGAGGTAGCACGGCGAGAGGGAGAACCTTTGTGAAGCAGACATGCAAAAGTCATAGCCTAGGACATAGCAATGTTCATCATTCAGCAGGCTGAAGATAGAGGCAAAGCCATAACAAGGAAGTCTAATTATACAGTCCCAAGCCTGGGGTATCAGGTGAGGTCAAGATGCCTAGGGTAAACTAGGGCAATTCTAAGGCTGAAAATGATGCCAAGATACTAGGGGCCAGCTTCTCTGTGATGTGTGTGGCCTGTTGGTGAATTTGAAGGCTTATGGATGGCTTACAGCCAGATATAGAACTGTCAAAACACTCCTTTGTAGTATTAGCTCCCCATTCACTCAATGATTACTCCTATGGCCATCTGCCCGTCATGCAAACATATTGTTCTTTCATGTTGCTCTGCTGGCAGTAAGGGCCTATGCAACCCGTCTACCTGTGATTCCTAATGTGCAGAGTGGTGTTGCATCACTAAGTCTCATCTTGTTTACTTCTGGTTACCTGGCAGGGCTATATTATGACTGAGAACCTTTGCCTTTATGGGTCCCTTCCTCCATAAAATATTAAAAATTATATTTTATGACTGTGTTGGTCTAAAGATGAATAAATTAATATTATATAGCAAAATTTTCTTTAACCTAAAAGTTTATTTTTTTTCTTCTGATTTTAAAAGAAATTAAAACATTTTTGTGGGGCCCTAAGAAGTGTTGTGGGTCTTAGGCACTGTGTCTACAGTGGGTAAATAGTAAGGCAGCCTTGGTTTATGAGCTGCCTAGTTGCTTTAAATATAAAATAATCATGTGACATCCTTAGTTATGGTAACCCTTGGACTTTAAATGACCTGATCATGATTGAAACAAGTGTATATGGCATTATCCTATCTAGCTACAGTCAATTTTTGTCAGCATAGGGTATCTAAAAATACCTACCGTGGTTCTCTCAGCTTTCTTAGAAAAAGGTGAAATATTAGTGCTTATTCCTGAAACCCATTAGATTGCGTAATACAATTTTAGTTCTCCTTATGTTTATGGCCCTACAGTGCCAGCAGAGTGATTGATAATTCCATGCAGGAAAACTAAGAAATTAAAGCTAAAATATACTTTTTTTCCTGGAAAAGCCGGGAACCACCAAAATAAAGATTACTTAAGAAGATGTTCGAATTTCCTGAAATTGCTGGAAAGAGGTAGTATAGTTGTAGTAATAACAATAATGATAATTAATCGTCAGCATCATCCAACCACCATATGTTGAGTTCCTAATATGTTTCAAGCACTAAACTATTTAATGTATATTTTTTGTTTTAAAACAAATCAATCCTAACTGGTGGTTACTATTATCAATCCTCATTTATGGGTGAGGATTATAGAGGTTAAATAACTTTTTCATTGTCTATGTTTGGGAAAACCAGGACTCAACTAATTTTATGTAATGCAAGCAACTATGCTTTTAGCCTCATTTATCTATTATTTCTCTATAGCTTCTTAGAGTTATAAGAGAGTTCCTTGGAACTTTGATAATTTTGATGCAGCCATGATGAGTTTGGTGGGAAAAACACCAACTAGAAGGGGTGCTTAATCGAGTAGATGCTTGGGAGCACTGAGGGGACTTGCTAAAAATGTGATTATTTGATTTGACCTCTGTCAAATAATTGTGGGTTCTCTGAGAAAGAGGAGGAATAAAATGTTTTCATTTCTCTCATTGCCTGAACTGTCTCCAAAACAATCTTTCTGCTAAAAAAGAAACTTATTTTTAAATTATTTATTTTAGAAAGTATAACAAGAAACATTTGCCCTAATACATGGACAATTTTTATTTAGACAACATGTATTCACTGAGAGTCAATTATGAGCATGATGCTGTGCTAAACACGAAGGGGAATGCCTCCATTGCAGTAATATTATTATGCTCTAAATCTGCATTATTCAACAGACATATAATGTGAGCCACAAATGTAATTTAAAAATTCCTAGTAATCGCATAAAAAATGAAAAGAAACAAATGAAATTATTTTAATAATAAATTTAAACTAATATGCTATAATTTTGACATGTAATTAACATGAAAATTATTTATATATTTTACATTCTTTTTTTTGTATGAAGTCATCAAATTTTAGTGACTATTTTACATTCAGATCACATCACAATCAGAATGACAAATTTTCATTAGAAATACTTAAGATAAACTTGTATTTCATAAAATCAATAGTTGCAAAAGTAGATTCATGTGCCAACATTGTTTCAAACATACTTGAAAGGTTTCTAATAGTTAAATTATCAATTAAAATTTAATTTAGATTAATTAAAATTAAATGAAAAACTTACTTTCTCAGTTGAACCAGTCACATTCCAAGTATTCGATATTCATTTGTTGTCAGTGGCTATTGTATTAGACAATGCACACCTTAGAAGTTCTATATAGCATATGTAGTTTCAGTGAATCCCACTTACAGGGCTTATTCCATTTATTGATTGGCAATTTGCACACCAAAGCCATTTTCTGTATTCAGGGTCCCGACTACTCCATCCATTTGGTATAAACTAGTTAGATAATTTTGTCCAATGTTTTATTTTGTGTCTGATTAGATAGCAAAAGATAGTTCAAAACAAAAGCATCCATGCTTAAAAACTATTACGTTTATTTATTTATTTATTGTCTGAGTGGCTTGTGGGATCTTAGTTCCCTGAACAGGGATTGAACCTGGGCCACTGCAGTGAAAACATCAAGTCTTAACCCCTGGACTGCCAGGGATTTCCCTATTAAGTTTATTTTAACCTTACTTGAATCCTCTACATTTCCCCTCTCTTATCAGTCCTTATTGTTGCTACTTTCCACATTTAGAAACAGGAGAACATAGGTAGGGTTATGAATCAAAATAATTTTAGATACTTTTTTAATCACCCTCAGAATCCTTTAAATGCCATTGGCAATCTCCAGTTATTAGCAGCATAAATATTATCCATTATTAGAAAGTGAAATAAGTGAAAACATTGTTTTCTTAGATATTATTCTTTTGGTCTTTGACAAATGCTATTTGTGGGTTCTTTGAGATGATGTTACTTATGAATGTGTTTGCCTTTTGATTAGTGCTTTTAATGACTAAAACTCCTGGATGGTATTCAAGATGGGAGGGATTCAAGGTTGTTGGAGGCTGAACATGGAATGCTGTGGTGTATAGGACGTCAGGCATTGGAAGGATAGTAACTGAATACGCAATATCAGTGTGCTGTATGGAACATTATATGTTGTACAATACTATAAAACAGGGACAATAATGCAATGCTAATAGCATGAATAAACAATCTGGGACTAGTGTATGACTGATAGGGTTTTCACTATTCATTCATTCATTAGCTCCAGTCATTCATTGACTTGACTTTAGTGTCTGATATTAGTTTACCCTTCGTTGGGAAGATTCTGTGTATTTGGATTGGTTGTAAGACATTTCAGCTTCCCAGTTAGGTCAAGGCATCCTGAAGTCATCCCAATTTATTGGAGGACTGCTAGAGGGATTACAGAATCAGTTCTATATTTTGCAGGAGCTGAATAAGACCAACAACAAATAAAAAAATTAAGACCAAGGACAAAAGGGCCTGATGACTTTGGCCTATGTGGTCTGAAACTTTGTGAATTTGGGTGGTACTCTGGGAAAAAAAAATGGCTGTGCCTTGCTGCTTTATATTCCTTGTCTTTTCAAGAATGGCACATCTCAAACTAGGTAATTGGGGACATTTTTTCAGATAGAATTGGTATAGTATTATTGTTCCCACCACTCCCCCTTACCCTACTGCCTGACTATTGATGTCACTGTTGTGAGCACTATGAAACTTCTTAAATTACTCCCTGAAAGATCCACCTATTTATCTTGAAAGCCTAGCCTGAGTTTTCTGTCTTTGCTGGATGAAGGTATTTAACCTCTACCATAAGTCTTCTCTTTTTCTAAGCATTCCCTGGATAGCTTCAGTGTTTCTTGAGGGATTTGGAAGATCAGACTGCTTAGTGACCTAGCGTGTGTGTCATTTGCTTCTCCTGTGAGAACTTTCAACTACTTCAGTTGTTTCACAGTCTTTGTTGATTTTAATATTATACTTTAATTTTTATATTAATGCATTCCTTGTAATAAGAGGTCTTTATTTTAATGGAAATAAGCAGAAAAAGCCAGAAAACATGGTGGTGGGAGTAGTTTCACTGCCTTTGGACACTCTGTGTTTCCATATCTAGAAAATGCAATGTTATCTGATTTTTAAGGATATAAAACTTTAATTTTCACTACTTTTTGGTAGAGGTGTTGGTTGATTGACACTCTACTATTAGTGCAAGACTTAAAGTTGTCCCTAAAATTGAGAAAGCGTGTAAGAGCAATGGTACCCAATGCATAAAGTCACAGAGGAATTCTCAGTATAACAGGATGCTACTAAATTTCTATAATTATAACATGAAATTTTAATTCTTGTTTCATGCACCCTTGTATAAATACCAGGAGGATATCGTTATATAACATGCCCATGTACAAGTTATCAGAATACTAATATTTCTTAAAGGCTTGAAAATTAAATTTATTTAATTTAAAAAAACTCCAAGTAGCAGAATATATCACCAAACAAAAAAAAAGACATATAATTAAGAAATTAAATATGAAAAATTTCAATAAATTTGATATATAGATGCTATATCAACAAAGATACCAAGAATGTGAAATTAAGAAAAAGATGGAAGACTAAGTGAATGGATATTTATGAAGTGTAAGTTCTTCTTAATACCAAACCTGGAGAACCTATTAGAAAAGATTTTGAACATTACCTAAAGTCTATGAAAGTGCATTCTAATATAGAGATGCAAAGCAGAAAATGAAAATATACTGACTGAAGTAAAGAGGAGGGAGTGCCAGTTTGTTTCATTTTGAGGAGGGTTATTCTTTTGAGCACTGAATTTTTATGCAGGAATTTTATCCAGTTTAAGCTATCTGTGATGGTAGGTTGCTCATGAGATTTCATCTGGATTTCCAAGAAAAAAAGTACTTAACTTTTATGAGCATGGGCAGAGTGGAAATCTCTGTTCTTTATAAATTGAGTGAAGGGGCACAGACATCACTGTGGTTTAATTTTACCACATGACCATAACAACTACTGATGGGAGGGAAAGATTCTAGTAGAATTGGAAAAACCCACTGTAGCATTCCCAGCATCTGATAAGCTAATCATCATGGGGGATATTATCTCACATGCTGGCAGTGATGCTGAAATGTGCAGAAATATCATCAGAATTCATAGAATTGCAGAATAAAATTGAAGTGGTCTTTTTGTGTTTAGGAAATGTGCCCAAATCAATTTGAATTAACACCATCCTTAGCTTACACGTGAGAAAGAAAGGCTGTTTAAAGGCTTTTCAGTATGGCCTTTAAAAAATTTGGTGTTACTGTTTTATAATGGAGTGGGAAAGCAGTCTATATGTGACACTGAATATGAGATTGACCACTGCTTGATGTACCAAGTTCTTAGGTGTATGGGATGGAAGAACTGAATCAAGAGCAGATTTCTAAGATGTAGAGAAAACATTTTGTGAACATCCTGGAGGATAAAGACTTGGACAAAGCGATCTGAAATAACACTGTGAGTGGTATGTCACCATGAGAATATGTTTCTTTGAAAGATCTACCAAAAGATTACACACTATAAAGGCATTCAAATGAATGACTGTTGAGAATGATTCTCCACCTGCTAAAGCAATGAGCTCTTTGGCAACATGTCATATCAGATCCAGATAGAAGGGACTCTTATGGCAGTCTGTATCGTACAAAAAAAAAAAAAAAATCAAGGTGGTACCAAAGTTGAAGGGAAAGGATTTAGGAGAATGAAGATTATGAAGATTCTTGTTTTTTTTTTAAATAAATTTATTTAGTTAGTTAGTTTTGGATGCGTTGTGTACTTTGTTGCTGCGTGTGCACTTTCTCTAGTTGTGGTGAGCGGGGACTACTCTTCCTTGCGTTGCGCAGGCTTCTCATCGTGGTGACTTCTCTTGTTGCAGAGCACGGGTTCTAGGCAAGCGAGCTTCAGTAGTTGTGGCACACAGGCTTAATTGCTCCGTGACATGTGGGATCTTCCCGGAACAGGGCTCGAACCCATGTCCCCTGCATTGGCAGGCGGATTCTTAACCACTGCACCACCAGGGAAGTCCCTATGAAGATTCTTAATATTCAACTATATTAAGAGAGAAATAAAGGGCATTTATCAATCAATAAAGAGTGCAGATTGAGTCACCCTTATGAATAAGAAGTTCTGAGGAATGTCTTGATTTTCTCTGACATAAGAAGTTCTAAGAAAATGCCCCCAGATTTCAAGATAACAGATATCATTCAACACCAGATTTGAGAAAGTTGATTATATAATTTTTCAAAATTGTGGTAAAAAACACATAATATGAGATTTACCCTCTTAAGAAATTTTTAAGTGTACATTACAGCATTGTTAACTATAAGCATAATGTTATATAGCAGATCTCTAAAAATTTCTTATCTTGCATGACTGAAACTTTATACCCATTGAACAGCAACTCCTCTTTTCCCCCTCCCCTTAGCCTCTGGCAGAGACCATTCTACTCTTAGCTTCCATGAGTTTGACTATTTTAGATACCTCATATAAGAAGAATTATGCAGTGTTGTACTTCTATGACTGGCTTATTTTATTTAGCATAATGTCCTCAAGATTCATCTATGTTGTAGCATATGACAGGATTTCCTACCTTGTATGGCTGAATTCCATATTGCCATCATATACGTACATACTCCCTTGTATGTATATACCACATTTTCTTTATCCATTCACATATCGATGGCCATCTAGGTGGTTGTGAATAGTGCTACAATGTGAATAGTGCTGCAGTGAACATGGTTAAACACATATGTCTTTGAGGTCCTAATTTCAATTCTTCTGTATAAATACCCAGAAGTGGGATTGTTGGATCATATGATAGTTCTCTTTTTAATTTTTCAAGGAAACTCCATATTATTTTCCATAGAGACTGCACCATTTTACGTGTCCACCAACAGCACAAGGATTCCAGTTTCTCCAAATCCTCACCAACACTTGTTATTTTCTCTCTCTGTGTGCATGTGTTTAACTAATAGGCATCCTAACTTAACTAATAGGCATCCTTCAAATAGGCATTTGAAGAAATGTTTATTCAAGTCTTTTACTCAGTTTTAATTGGGTCATTTGTTTTTCTGCTATTGAGTTGTAGGAGTTCCTTATATATTTTGGATATTAACCCTTTATCAGATATATGGTTTGCAAATATTTTCTCCCGTTCTGAAGATTGCATTTTTACTCTGTTGATTGTTTCCCTTGCTATGCAGAAGCTTTTTAGTTTGATGCAGTTGCACTTGTCTATTTTTGCTTTTGTCGACTGTGCTTTTGGTGTCATATCCAAGAAATCATTATCAAGATCAGTGTTGTGAAGGTTTTCCCCTATGTTTTCATCTAGGAGTTTTATAGTTTCATTTTATAGTCTTACATTTAAATTTTTGAACTGCTTTTTGCATATGGTATAAGACAAGGGTTCAATTACATTGCTTTGCATGGGGATATCCAGTTTTCTCAAAACCATTTATTGAAGAGATTATCTTTTCTCCGTTGTGAATTCTTGACACCCTTGTTGAAGATCAGTTGACTGAATATGCATAGGTTTATTTCTGAGCTCTTTATAGTGTTCCATTGGTCTATATGTCTGTCTCCATGCCAGTATAATACTGTTTTAATTATTGTAGCTTTGAAATATGTTTTGAAATAAGGAAGTGTGATATTTTTAGCTTTGCTTTTCCATGTGGTTCCATGTGAATTCTATGATGTTTTTAATTTCTGGAAAAGATGCCGTTGGGATTTTGATAGGGATTGTATTGAATCTGTAAATTACTTTAGGTAATGTGAACATTTTGACAATGTAAAATCTTCCAACCATGAACACAGGATGACTTTCCATTTATTTACATCTTCTTTAATTTCTTTCAGTAGTGTTTTTTTAGTTTTCAGTGTGCAAGTCCTTTGCTTTCCTTATTAACTTTATTCCTATGTATGTTATTCTTTTTGATGCTGTTGTAAATGAGGTTATTTTCTTGATTTCCTTTATAGATGATTTTTTATTAGTGTATAAAAATACAACTTATTTTGGTATGTTGATTTTGTATCCTAAAACTTTGCTGAATTCCTTTACTAGTTCTAACAGTGGTTTTTGTTTTTGTTTTTGGTGTGGAGTCTTTAGAGTTTTCTACATACAAAATTATGACGTCTTTGAACAGAAATAACTTTACTTCTTCCTTTCTGATTTGGATGGCTTTATTTCCTCTTCTTCCCTAATTGCTTTGGCTAGTATATTAAGTACTATATTGAATAGAAATGGCCTTATTCCTGATATTAGAGGAAAAGCTTTTAGTTTTTCACTATTGAGTATGATGTTAGCTGTGGGCATTTCATATATAGCCTTTGTTATGTTGAGGTAATTTTCTTTTATTCCTAGTTTGTTGAGCATTTTTGTTATGAAAGGGTGTTGAATTTTTTCAAATGCTTTTTCTGCATCTGTTGAGATGATTATATAATTTTTATCCATTGTTCTATTAATGTGGTTCATTAAATTGATTGATTTGTGTATGTTGAACCATCCTTGCCTCCCAGGGATAAATCCCACTTGATCAGGGTTTATAATCCTTTTAATGTGCTATTGAGATCAGTTTGCTAGTATTTTGTTAATGATTTTTGCATCTGTGTTCATCAGGGGTATTGTGAGCAGTTTTTTTTAAAAAATAAATTTACTTATTTATTTATTTATTTTTGGCTGCATTGGTTCTTTGTTGCTGTGCGTGTGTTATCTCTAGTTGTGGCAAGCGGGGGCTATTTTTCGTCGTGGTGCACAGGCTTCTCATTGCGGTGGCTTCTCTTGTTGTGGAGCATGGGCTCCAGGCATGTGAGCTTCAGTAGTTGTGCCACATGGGCTCAGTAGTTGTGGCTCATGGGCTTAGTTGCTCCATGGCATGCAGGACCTTCCTGCACCAGGGCTTGAACCCGAATCCTCTGCATTGACAGGCGGATTCTTAACCACTGTGCCACCAGGGAAGTCCCCAGTTCTTTTCTTATAGTGTGGCTTTCATACAGGGTAATACTGGCCTCATAAAATGAGTTTGGGACTGTTCCTTCCTATATATTTTTTGGCAAAAGTTTGAAGATTGGCATTAATCCTTTTTTGAATGTTTGGTAGAGTATACTAATGAAACCATCTGATCCTGGGCTTTTCTTTGTTGGGAATTTTATGATTACTGATTAAATCCCCATACTAATTATAGGTCTATTCAGACTTTATATTCTTAACAATTTAGTCTTGGTAGGTTGTATGTTTCTAGGAATGTATCCATCTCTTTTAGGTTATCCAGTTTGTTGGCATATAGTTGTTCATAGTAGTCTTTTATAATCCCTTTTATTTCTGTGGCATCAGTTGTTATGTCTCTTCTTTCATTTCTGAGTTCATTTATTTGAATCTTCTCTCTTTTTTCTTAGTTAGTCTAGCTAAGGTTTTGTCAGTTTTGTTAATCTTTTAAAAAATCCAACTTTTAGTTTTGTTAGTGTTTTTCTTTTTCCCCCTAATTTCTAGTCTTTTTATTTCTGCTTTAATCTGTTATTGCCTTCCTTCTGCTAACTTTGGGCTAATTTTGTTCTTTTTCTTCCTCCTTGAGGTGTAAAGTTAGGCTGATTATTTGAGAACTTGCTTCTTTTTTAACTATGGGAATTTATTGCTATAAACTTGCCTCTTATTACTGTCCCATAAGTTTTGGTATGTTTTATTTTTGTTTTCATTTTCTCAAGATATTTTCTAATTTTCCTTTTGGTTTCTTCTTTGACTAACTGGTTATTCAAGCTTATGTTGTTTAATTTCTACATATTTGTGAATTTTCCACATTTCTTTCTGCTATTAATTTCTAGTTTCATTCTATTGTGATCAGAAAAGATACTTCATATGATTTCAATCTTCTTAAATTTGTTAAGACTTGTTTTGTGACCTAACATGTGATGTATCCTGGAAATTGTTCTGCATACACTTGAAAAGAATGTGTATTCTCCTTCTGGGGGTGGAATGTTATATATATGTCTGTTAGGTCCATTTGAGCTATAGTGTTGTTCAGGTCTTCTATTTTCTTATTGATCTTTTGTCTGGATGTTCTATTCATTAGTTAAAGTATAATTTGAAATCTTCTACTATTATTGTGTTTTTGTCTTTTTCTCCTTTGAGTTATGTCAATGTTTGCTTCATATATTTAGGCTGTCTGTTGTTGAGTGTTTCTATATAATTGTTCTATTTTCCTGGTGAATCAACACTTTTTATCATATAATGTCCTTTATCTCTTGTGACAGTTTTTGACCTAAGTCTATTTTGTTTGATGTAAATATGGCCAGCCCTGCTCTCTTTGGTTAATACTTGCATGGAATATCTTTTTCCATCTGTTTACTTTAGTCCCTTGCAAGCAGCATATTTTTGATCTTTTTTTTTAATCCATTCAGTTACCTGTGTCTTTTGATTGGAGTGATTAATAATTTACCTTTAAAGTAATTACTGATAGGGAATATTGCAAATTTCTTAATTGCTTTGTGTTTGTTATAGCTCTTTTGTTGCTTTTCATCTCTTGCTGTCTTTGTGTTTTGCTGATTTTTTGTGGTGATATACTTTGATTCCATTCTCATTTTCTTTTGTGTATCATCTGTAGGTGTTTTCTTTTTGGTTACCATGGGGCTTATATAAAACATCTTATAGGTACTACAGTGTATTTAAGCTGTTAACAACTTAAATTCAATTGCATATGTAACCCCTACACTTTTACCACTCCTCCTTTATATTATTTGTGTCACAAGCTACATATTTTTATATTGTGTATCTACTAACACATTTTTGTAGTTATAATAATATACCAGAATTAAAAGTGATTTACACACCATCATTGCAGTATTAGAGTAGTCTGTGTGTGCCTATAAATATTTACCTTTACCAGTGAGCTTTATACTTTCATATGCTTTCATGTTGTTTACCATCTCTTTGTTTCAACTTGAAGGACTACCTTTAGCATTTCCTATAAGGCAGGTCTGGTGGTCATTAACTCCCTCAGCTTTCATTTATCTGAGAAAGTCTTTATCTTTCATTCATTTTAATGGACAGTTTTGCAAGATAGGTTATTTTTGGTTGGCAGTTTTTTCTTTTAGCACTTTGAGTATATCATCCCACTCCTTCTGGCCTCTAAGCTTTCTGCTGAGAAGTTTGTTTATAGTGTTATTGGATTCCCCACCCCCCACCCCGGAGGTGATTAGTTGCTGTTATGTTACTTCTTTCAAAATTCTTTCTTTGTTTTTGACTTCTGACAGTGTGATGCTAGGGTATCTTAGTGTAGGCTTATTTGAACTCCTTGTATTTGAGTCTATTGTGCCCATTATCTTCCCCAGATTTGGGATGTTTTCAACCACTATTTCTTTTAATAAGCTCTCTGCCTCTTTTCTATTTCTCTTTTTTTCCTTCTGGGGCCCCCATAATGTATATATTCATCCTCTTGATAGTGTCTCATAAGACCCTTAGACTTTCTTTATTCCTTTTAATTCTTTTCTCTTTTTGCTCCTCTGACTGGATAATTTCAGATGACTTGTCTTTGAATTCACTGATTCTTTCTTCTGTTTGATCCAGTTTGATACTCTATCTCCCTAGTGAAATTGTCAGTTCATTTATTGAATTCTTCAGCTCCTTGATTCTTTTTTACATTTTCTATCTCTTTGTTGAAATTCTAATTTTGTTCATGCATCATTTTCTTGAGCTCATTTAACATCTTTATGATGGTTATTTAAAATTCTTTGTTAAGAAATTCATATACCTCCATTTCTTTTGGGCCAGTTTCTGGATATTTATTTTGTACGTTTGATTGGCATTTCCCCCTGGTTTTTCATGTTCCATGTAATTTTGTGTTTGTATTCCTGAATTTAAATAAAGCCTCCTTTCCTAGTCTTTATGAACTGCCTTTTATCAGGGAAAGACCACAACCAACCAGCCTGGCTAGGCATTTTGGGACCTTTCAAACATTTTCTGTTGTTGTGTCTTTTCTAGACTTGTACATGTAGATACCTAATTAGAAATATTTGCCATTTATTTCTAGACTTGTACATGTAGATACCTAATTAGAGATATTTGCCATTTTTTTCAGGGACTTGCAATCTCTTGTTCCTTTTGGTGTATGTTTAATATACCATGGGTCGTCTGGAGCAGTAGTACTCCACCCAGGTCTTCTTTGTTCTCAAAAGCTTCAAGTTATTTAGAATATGCTGGGTGCTAGTGCTCTGAGAAGGGTGAGACAGAAGCCAGTCCCGCAGATAGCCTCCTTGAAAAGTCAGAACATAATAAAGGCCATATATGACAAACCCACAGGCAACATCATTCTCAATGATGAAAAACTGAAACCATTTCCTCTAAGATCAGGAACAAGACAAGGTTGCCCACTCTCACCACTGTTATTCAACACAGTTGTGGAAGTTTTAGCCACAGCAATCAGAGAAGAAAAAGAAATAAAAGGAATCCAAATTGGAAAAGAAGAAGTAAAACTGTCACTGTTTGCAGATGACATGATACTGTACATAAGAATCCCAAAGATGCTACCAGAAAACTACTAGAGCTAATCAATGAATTTGGTAAAGTAGCAGGATACAAAATTAATGCACAGAAATCCCTTGCATTCCTATACACTAATGATGAAAAACGTGAAAATCAAGGAAACACTCCCATTTACCACTGCAACCAAAAAGAATAAAATACCTAGGAATAAACCTACCTAAGGAGACAAAACACCTGTATGCAGAAAACTATAAGACATTGATGAAAGAAATTAAAGATGATACAAACAGATGGAGAGATATACCATGTTCTTGGGTTGGAAGAATCAACATTGTGAAAATGACTATACTACCCAAAGCAATCTACAGATTCAATGCAATCCCTATCAAACTACTAATGGCATTTTTCACAGAACTAGAACAAAAAATTTCACTATTTGTATGGCAACACAGAAGACCCCGAATAGCCAAAGCAATCGTGAAGAAGAAAAACAGAGCTGGAGGAATCAGGCTCCTGGACTTCAGACTATAGTACAAAGCTACAGTAATCAAGAGAGTATGCTACTGGCACAAAAACAGAAATATAGATCAATGGAAAAGGATAGAATGCCCAGAGATAAACCCACGCACATATGGTCACCTTATTTTTGATAAAGAAGGCAAGAATATACAATAGAGAAAAGACAGTCTCTTCAATAAGTGTTGCTGGGAAAACTGGACAGCTGCATGTAAAAGAATGAAATTAGAACACTCCCTAACACCATACAGAAAAATAAACTCAAAATGGATTAAAGACCTAAATGTAAGGCCAGACACTGTAAAACTCTTAGAGGAAAACATAGGCAGAACACTCCATGACATAAATCACAGCAAGATCCTTTTTGACCCACCTCTGAGAGAAATGGAAATAAAAACAAAAATAAAGAAATGGGACCTAATGAAACTTAAAAGCTTTTGCACAGCAAAGAAAACCATAAACAAGATGAAAAGGCCACCCTCAGAATGGGAGAAAATATTTGCAAATGAAGCAACTGACAAAGGATTAATCTCCAAAATTTACAAGCAGCTCATGCAGCTCAATAGCAAAAAAACAAACAACCCAATCCAACAATGGGCAGAAGACCTAAATAGACATTTCTCCAAAGAAGTTAGATTGCCAACAAACACATGAAAGAATGCTCAACATTATTAATCATTAGAGAAATGCAAATCAAAAGTACAATGAGGTATCACCTCACACCGGTCAGAATGGCCATCATCCTAAAATCTACAAACAATAAATGCTGGAGAGGGTGTGGAGATAAGGGAACTCTCTTGCACTGTTGGTGGGAATGTAAATTGATACAGCCACCATGGAGGACAGTATGGAGGTTCCTTAAAAAGCTAAAAATAGAACTACCATAGGACCCAACAATCCCACTACTGGGCATATACCCTGAGAAAACCATACTTCAAAAAGAGTCATTGTACCACAATGTTCATTGCAGCTCTATTTACAATAGCCAGGACATGAAAGCAACTTAAGTGTCCATCGACAGATGAATGGATAAAGAAGATGTGGCACATATATACAATGGAATATTACTCAGCCATAAAAAGAAATGAAATTGAGTTATTTGTAGTGAGGTGGCTGGACCTAGAGTCTGTCATACAGAGTGAAGTAAGTCAGAAAGAGAAAAACAAGTACTGTATGCTAACACATATATATGGAATCTAAAAAAAAAAAAATGGTTCTGAAGAACCTAGGGAAAGGACAGGAATAAAGATGCAGACGTAGAGAATGGACTTGAGTGCACGGAGATGGGTAAGGGTAAGCTGGGACGAAGTGAGATAGTGGCATGGACTTACATATACTACCAAATGTAAAATAGCTAGCTAGTGGGAAGGAGCCGCATAGCACATGGAGATCAGCTCAGTGTTTTGTGACCACATAGAAGGGTGGCATAAGGAGGGTGGGAGGGAGATGTAAGAGGGAGGAGATATGGGGATATATGTATATGTATAGCTGATTCACTTTGTTATAAAGCAGAAACTAACACACCACTGTAAAACAATTATACTCCAATAAAGATGTTAAA
>NW_028138517.1:0-32062 GCF_964270905.1 Leucopleurus acutus
TGCTGAGTCGCTAACGGGACAGCCAGATTGAGCACAGGCCTGGAGGGAAGGCCCTGACGTGAGGTGCAGAAGCGGAGCCGCGCAGCAGTTTCCATGAGGCCGTAGCCTCTGCTCTGCGTGTCTTTAAGGGCAGTCGAGTTTCCTGGACACCTGGGAGGCTCGCGGGGGCACCCTGTTCCAGGCTGCAACACGGAGTACTCCCAGGCACCCCTGGGTCTGCTGAGCAACATCCAGGCCCGGAGCCCTTTGGAGCCGCTCTCTATACGCCGAGTGTAGGGAAACGCCCTGCACTCTCTCCTGGAGCAGATTCGTTTCCCCACCAAACCCACACTTTCACGAACAGACTTCTGGCACGTCTCACATGCCTTTGAGGTCTTACGCCTTACCCTAGTCTGAGCTGCCCTGAGAGACCCCTCGGCCTCGCATTCCATCTAGGACCCCCCTGCCGGAATTCACCCTGCCTCCAAGCGAAAGTCGGCTGGCGTTCTTACTGCGATTTAAGCCCTGTGCTTCCTGTGGCCCTGCAGGCTTTGGAATAGCCACAGGCCCCAGAGGCGTAACTAGGCAGGGCATTCCTTGGTTGAGGCAGTTCACTAGACCCAGAACACCCTACTTCGGGGAGTTGGTTCAGGGAAGCAAACGCAGGGTAACGTGTGTCTCTTTGGACTGGTTAGAAACCACAGGGAGGTAAGCTGAGTGTGCGCGTGGAAACGGGGGCCTGCTGGAACTATCCTTGCTTTCCACTTGGAAGGCTGCATTCATGCTGCCTTGAAGCTGCCTGACGTCCCTGCTGTTGACAGGCCTGGAAACCCGGTAGAAATGCTTCCTGGGAAGAAAATGAGTTTGCTCCGTCTCAACCCGGTGCTTCCATGGCCGCGGTGGTGGTTAGCCTGACAAGCTCCAGAACGAAAGGGAAAGTCAACGTGAGAATTTGCCTCCAGTTTAGGCCCTGCGTAGCCGGGCAGGAAGGGCGGCATGCAGCAGTTTCCATGAGTTCTTAGTCACCGTTCGGGTTTATTTGAACGGAATTACCCATTTGAGGACCCCTAGGCCCCTCGGGTGTGCATCCATTTCCCTCCAAGGTCACTGAGGACCTCCAGACGCCCCCCCACGCCGTGGTCCGGCTGAGCAACATCGACGCCCATTGCTCTGCCCCTCGGAGGCCCTGTGTGCGTGCCGAGTGATGGGCAACACTCTGCACGTTCCTTGAGGAGAGCTACCTTTCCAGAGCCCTCACAGGGCCTCAGAACCAGATTTCTGGTGAGTCCGAAGCTCCCAGGAAATATTTGTCGTCCGCCCTTGTGAGAGCTGCCGTGAGAAAACACTCTGCTTTGCCTACTTCGCGGGCCTCGTACCTGAAGGCACTCAGCTGGAGGAGAACGTCAGCATCTCGCAATGCTGAGTCGCTAACGGGACAGCCAGATTGAGCACAGGCCTGGAGGGAAGGCCCTGACGTGAGGTGCAGAAGCGGAGCCGCGCAGCAGTTTCCATGAGGCCGTAGCCTCTGCTCTGCGTGTCTTTAAGGGCAGTCGAGTTTCCTGGACACCTGGGAGGCTCGCGGGGGCACCCTGTTCCAGGCTGCAACACGGAGTACTCCCAGGCACCCCTGGGTCTGCTGAGCAACATCCAGGCCCGGAGCCCTTTGGAGCCGCTCTCTATACGCCGAGTGTAGGGAAACGCCCTGCACTCTCTCCTGGAGCAGATTCGTTTCCCCACCAAACCCACACTTTCACGAACAGACTTCTGGCACGTCTCACATGCCTTTGAGGTCTTACGCCTTACCCTAGTCTGAGCTGCCCTGAGAGACCCCTCGGCCTCGCATTCCATCTAGGACCCCCCTGCCGGAATTCACCCTGCCTCCAAGCGAAAGTCGGCTGGCGTTCTTACTGCGATTTAAGCCCTGTGCTTCCTGTGGCCCTGCAGGCTTTGGAATAGCCACAGGCCCCAGAGGCGTAACTAGGCAGGGCATTCCTTGGTTGAGGCAGTTCACTAGACCCAGAACACCCTACTTCGGGGAGTTGGTTCAGGGAAGCAAACGCAGGGTAACGTGTGTCTCTTTGGACTGGTTAGAAACCACAGGGAGGTAAGCTGAGTGTGCGCGTGGAAACGGGGGCCTGCTGGAACTATCCTTGCTTTCCCACTTGGAAGGCTGCATTCATGCTGCCTTGAAGCTGCCTGACGTCCCCTGCTGTTGACAGGCCTGGAAACCCGGTAGAAATGCTTCTGGGAAGAAAATGAGTTTGCTCCGTCTCAACCCGGTGCTTCCATGGCCGCGGTGGTGGTTAGCCTGACAAGCTCCAGAACGAAAGGGAAAGTCAACGTGAGAATTTGCCTCCAGTTTAGGCCCTGCGTAGCCGGGCAGGAAGGGCGGCATGCAGCAGTTTCCATGAGTTCTTAGTCACCGTTCGGGTTTATTTGAACGGAATTACCCATTTGAGGACCCCTAGGCCCCTCGGGTGTGCATCCATTTCCCTCCAAGGTCACTGAGGACCTCCAGACGCCCCCCCACGCCGTGGTCCGGCTGAGCAACATCGACGCCCATTGCTCTGCCCCTCGGAGGCCCTGTGTGCGTGCCGAGTGATGGGCAACACTCTGCACGTTCCTTGAGGAGAGCTACCTTTCCAGAGCCCTCACAGGGCCTCAGAACCAGATTTCTGGTGAGTCCGAAGCTCCCAGGAAATATTTGTCGTCGCCTTGTGAGAGCTGCCGTGAGAAAACACTCTGCTTTGCCTACTTCGCGGGCCTCGTACCTGAAGGCACTCAGCTGGAGGAGAACGTCAGCATCTCGCAATGCTGAGTCGCTAACGGGACAGCCAGATTGAGCACAGGCCTGGAGGGAAGGCCCTGACGTGAGGTGCAGAAGCGGAGCCGCGCAGCAGTTTCCATGAGGCCGTAGCCTCTGCTCTGCGTGTCTTTAAGGGCAGTCGAGTTTCCTGGACACCTGGGAGGCTCGCGGGGGCACCCTGTTCCAGGCTGCAACACGGAGTACTCCCAGGCACCCCTGGGTCTGCTGAGCAACATCCAGGCCCGGAGCCCTTTGGAGCCGCTCTCTATACGCCGAGTGTAGGGAAACGCCCTGCACTCTCTCCTGGAGCAGATTCGTTTCCCCACCAAACCCACACTTTCACGAACAGACTTCTGGCACGTCTCACATGCCTTTGAGGTCTTACGCCTTACCCTAGTCTGAGCTGCCCTGAGAGACCCCTCGGCCTCGCATTCCATCTAGGACCCCCCTGCCGGAATTCACCCTGCCTCCAAGCGAAAGTCGGCTGGCGTTCTTACTGCGATTTAAGCCCTGTGCTTCCTGTGGCCCTGCAGGCTTTGGAATAGCCACAGGCCCCAGAGGCGTAACTAGGCAGGGCATTCCTTGGTTGAGGCAGTTCACTAGACCCAGAACACCCTACTTCGGGGAGTTGGTTCAGGGAAGCAAACGCAGGGTAACGTGTGTCTCTTTGGACTGGTTAGAAACCACAGGGAGGTAAGCTGAGTGTGCGCGTGGAAACGGGGGCCTGCTGGAACTATCCTTGCTTTCCCACTTGGAAGGCTGCATTCATGCTGCCTTGAAGCTGCCTGACGTCCCCTGCTGTTGACAGGCCTGGAAACCCGGTAGAAATGCTTCTGGGAAGAAAATGAGTTTGCTCCGTCCTCAACCCGGTGCTTCCATGGCCGCGGTGGTGGTTAGCCTGACAAGCTCCAGAACGAAAGGGAAAGTCAACGTGAGAATTTGCCTCCAGTTTAGGCCCTGCGTAGCCGGGCAGGAAGGGCGGCATGCAGCAGTTTCCATGAGTTCTTAGTCACCGTTCGGGTTTATTTGAACGGAATTACCCATTTGAGGACCCCTAGGCCCCTCGGGTGTGCATCCATTTCCCTCCAAGGTCACTGAGGACCTCCAGACGCCCCCCCACGCCGTGGTCCGGCTGAGCAACATCGACGCCCATTGCTCTGCCCCTCGGAGGCCCTGTGTGCGTGCCGAGTGATGGGCAACACTCTGCACGTTCCTTGAGGAGAGCTACCTTTCCAGAGCCCTCACAGGGCCTCAGAACCAGATTTCTGGTGAGTCCGAAGCTCCCAGGAAATATTTGTCGTCGCCCTTGTGAGAGCTGCCGTGAGAAAACACTCTGCTTTGCCTACTTCGCGGGCCTCGTACCTGAAGGCACTCAGCTGGAGGAGAACGTCAGCATCTCGCAATGCTGAGTCGCTAACGGGACAGCCAGATTGAGCACAGGCCTGGAGGGAAGGCCCTGACGTGAGGTGCAGAAGCGGAGCCGCGCAGCAGTTTCCATGAGGCCGTAGCCTCTGCTCTGCGTGTCTTTAAGGGCAGTCGAGTTTCCTGGACACCTGGGAGGCTCGCGGGGGCACCCTGTTCCAGGCTGCAACACGGAGTACTCCCAGGCACCCCTGGGTCTGCTGAGCAACATCCAGGCCCGGAGCCCTTTGGAGCCGCTCTCTATACGCCGAGTGTAGGGAAACGCCCTGCACTCTCTCCTGGAGCAGATTCGTTTCCCCACCAAACCCACACTTTCACGAACAGACTTCTGGCACGTCTCACATGCCTTTGAGGTCTTACGCCTTACCCTAGTCTGAGCTGCCCTGAGAGACCCCTCGGCCTCGCATTCCATCTAGGACCCCCCTGCCGGAATTCACCCTGCCTCCAAGCGAAAGTCGGCTGGCGTTCTTACTGCGATTTAAGCCCTGTGCTTCCTGTGGCCCTGCAGGCTTTGGAATAGCCACAGGCCCCAGAGGCGTAACTAGGCAGGGCATTCCTTGGTTGAGGCAGTTCACTAGACCCAGAACACCCTACTTCGGGGAGTTGGTTCAGGGAAGCAAACGCAGGGTAACGTGTGTCTCTTTGGACTGGTTAGAAACCACAGGGAGGTAAGCTGAGTGTGCGCGTGGAAACGGGGGCCTGCTGGAACTATCCTTGCTTTCCCACTTGGAAGGCTGCATTCATGCTGCCTTGAAGCTGCCTGACGTCCCCTGCTGTTGACAGGCCTGGAAACCCGGTAGAAATGCTTCTGGGAAGAAAATGAGTTTGCTCCGTCTCAACCCGGTGCTTCCATGGCCGCGGTGGTGGTTAGCCTGACAAGCTCCAGAACGAAAGGGAAAGTCAACGTGAGAATTTGCCTTCCAGTTTAGGCCCTGCGTAGCCGGGCAGGAAGGGCGGCATGCAGCAGTTTCCATGAGTTCTTAGTCACCGTTCGGGTTTATTTGAACGGAATTACCCATTTGAGGACCCCTAGGCCCCTCGGGTGTGCATCCATTTCCCTCCAAGGTCACTGAGGACCTCCAGACGCCCCCCCACGCCGTGGTCCGGCTGAGCAACATCGACGCCCATTGCTCTGCCCCTCGGAGGCCCTGTGTGCGTGCCGAGTGATGGGCAACACTCTGCACGTTCCTTGAGGAGAGCTACCTTTCCAGAGCCCTCACAGGGCCTCAGAACCAGATTTCTGGTGAGTCCGAAGCTCCCAGGAAATATTTGTCGTCGCCCTTGTGAGAGCTGCCGTGAGAAAACACTCTGCTTTGCCTACTTCGCGGGCCTCGTACCTGAAGGCACTCAGCTGGAGGAGAACGTCAGCATCTCGCAATGCTGAGTCGCTAACGGGACAGCCAGATTGAGCACAGGCCTGGAGGGAAGGCCCTGACGTGAGGTGCAGAAGCGGAGCCGCGCAGCAGTTTCCATGAGGCCGTAGCCTCTGCTCTGCGTGTCTTTAAGGGCAGTCGAGTTTCCTGGACACCTGGGAGGCTCGCGGGGGCACCCTGTTCCAGGCTGCAACACGGAGTACTCCCAGGCACCCCTGGGTCTGCTGAGCAACATCCAGGCCCGGAGCCCTTTGGAGCCGCTCTCTATACGCCGAGTGTAGGGAAACGCCCTGCACTCTCTCCTGGAGCAGATTCGTTTCCCCACCAAACCCACACTTTCACGAACAGACTTCTGGCACGTCTCACATGCCTTTGAGGTCTTACGCCTTACCCTAGTCTGAGCTGCCCTGAGAGACCCCTCGGCCTCGCATTCCATCTAGGACCCCCCTGCCGGAATTCACCCTGCCTCCAAGCGAAAGTCGGCTGGCGTTCTTACTGCGATTTAAGCCCTGTGCTTCCTGTGGCCCTGCAGGCTTTGGAATAGCCACAGGCCCCAGAGGCGTAACTAGGCAGGGCATTCCTTGGTTGAGGCAGTTCACTAGACCCAGAACACCCTACTTCGGGGAGTTGGTTCAGGGAAGCAAACGCAGGGTAACGTGTGTCTCTTTGGACTGGTTAGAAACCACAGGGAGGTAAGCTGAGTGTGCGCGTGGAAACGGGGGCCTGCTGGAACTATCCTTGCTTTCCCACTTGGAAGGCTGCATTCATGCTGCCTTGAAGCTGCCTGACGTCCCCTGCTGTTGACAGGCCTGGAAACCCGGTAGAAATGCTTCTGGGAAGAAAATGAGTTTGCTCCGTCTCAACCCGGTGCTTCCATGGCCGCGGTGGTGGTTAGCCTGACAAGCTCCAGAACGAAAGGGAAAGTCAACGTGAGAATTTGCCTCCAGTTTAGGCCCTGCGTAGCCGGGCAGGAAGGGCGGCATGCAGCAGTTTCCATGAGTTCTTAGTCACCGTTCGGGTTTATTTGAACGGAATTACCCATTTGAGGACCCCTAGGCCCCTCGGGTGTGCATCCATTTCCCTCCAAGGTCACTGAGGACCTCCAGACGCCCCCCCACGCCGTGGTCCGGCTGAGCAACATCGACGCCCATTGCTCTGCCCCTCGGAGGCCCTGTGTGCGTGCCGAGTGATGGGCAACACTCTGCACGTTCCTTGAGGAGAGCTACCTTTCCAGAGCCCTCACAGGGCCTCAGAACCAGATTTCTGGTGAGTCCGAAGCTCCCAGGAAATATTTGTCGTCGCCCTTGTGAGAGCTGCCGTGAGAAAACACTCTGCTTTGCCTACTTCGCGGGCCTCGTACCTGAAGGCACTCAGCTGGAGGAGAACGTCAGCATCTCGCAATGCTGAGTCGCTAACGGGACAGCCAGATTGAGCACAGGCCTGGAGGGAAGGCCCTGACGTGAGGTGCAGAAGCGGAGCCGCGCAGCAGTTTCCATGAGGCCGTAGCCTCTGCTCTGCGTGTCTTTAAGGGCAGTCGAGTTTCCTGGACACCTGGGAGGCTCGCGGGGGCACCCTGTTCCAGGCTGCAACACGGAGTACTCCCAGGCACCCCTGGGTCTGCTGAGCAACATCCAGGCCCGGAGCCCTTTGGAGCCGCTCTCTATACGCCGAGTGTAGGGAAACGCCCTGCACTCTCTCCTGGAGCAGATTCGTTTCCCCACCAAACCCACACTTTCACGAACAGACTTCTGGCACGTCTCACATGCCTTTGAGGTCTTACGCCTTACCCTAGTCTGAGCTGCCCTGAGAGACCCCTCGGCCTCGCATTCCATCTAGGACCCCCCTGCCGGAATTCACCCTGCCTCCAAGCGAAAGTCGGCTGGCGTTCTTACTGCGATTTAAGCCCTGTGCTTCCTGTGGCCCTGCAGGCTTTGGAATAGCCACAGGCCCCAGAGGCGTAACTAGGCAGGGCATTCCTTGGTTGAGGCAGTTCACTAGACCCAGAACACCCTACTTCGGGGAGTTGGTTCAGGGAAGCAAACGCAGGGTAACGTGTGTCTCTTTGGACTGGTTAGAAACCACAGGGAGGTAAGCTGAGTGTGCGCGTGGAAACGGGGGCCTGCTGGAACTATCCTTGCTTTCCCACTTGGAAGGCTGCATTCATGCTGCCTTGAAGCTGCCTGACGTCCCCTGCTGTTGACAGGCCTGGAAACCCGGTAGAAATGCTTCTGGGAAGAAAATGAGTTTGCTCCGTCTCAACCCGGTGCTTCCATGGCCGCGGTGGTGGTTAGCCTGACAAGCTCCAGAACGAAAGGGAAAGTCAACGTGAGAATTTGCCTCCAGTTTAGGCCCTGCGTAGCCGGGCAGGAAGGGCGGCATGCAGCAGTTTCCATGAGTTCTTAGTCACCGTTCGGGTTTATTTGAACGGAATTACCCATTTGAGGACCCCTAGGCCCCTCGGGTGTGCATCCATTTCCCTCCAAGGTCACTGAGGACCTCCAGACGCCCCCCCACGCCGTGGTCCGGCTGAGCAACATCGACGCCCATTGCTCTGCCCCTCGGAGGCCCTGTGTGCGTGCCGAGTGATGGGCAACACTCTGCACGTTCCTTGAGGAGAGCTACCTTTCCAGAGCCCTCACAGGGCCTCAGAACCAGATTTCTGGTGAGTCCGAAGCTCCCAGGAAATATTTGTCGTCGCCCTTGTGAGAGCTGCCGTGAGAAAACACTCTGCTTTGCCTACTTCGCGGGCCTCGTACCTGAAGGCACTCAGCTGGAGGAGAACGTCAGCATCTCGCAATGCTGAGTCGCTAACGGGACAGCCAGATTGAGCACAGGCCTGGAGGGAAGGCCCTGACGTGAGGTGCAGAAGCGGAGCCGCGCAGCAGTTTCCATGAGGCCGTAGCCTCTGCTCTGCGTGTCTTTAAGGGCAGTCGAGTTTCCTGGACACCTGGGAGGCTCGCGGGGGCACCCTGTTCCAGGCTGCAACACGGAGTACTCCCAGGCACCCCTGGGTCTGCTGAGCAACATCCAGGCCCGGAGCCCTTTGGAGCCGCTCTCTATACGCCGAGTGTAGGGAAACGCCCTGCACTCTCTCCTGGAGCAGATTCGTTTCCCCACCAAACCCACACTTTCACGAACAGACTTCTGGCACGTCTCACATGCCTTTGAGGTCTTACGCCTTACCCTAGTCTGAGCTGCCCTGAGAGACCCCTCGGCCTCGCATTCCATCTAGGACCCCCCTGCCGGAATTCACCCTGCCTCCAAGCGAAAGTCGGCTGGCGTTCTTACTGCGATTTAAGCCCTGTGCTTCCTGTGGCCCTGCAGGCTTTGGAATAGCCACAGGCCCCAGAGGCGTAACTAGGCAGGGCATTCCTTGGTTGAGGCAGTTCACTAGACCCAGAACACCCTACTTCGGGGAGTTGGTTCAGGGAAGCAAACGCAGGGTAACGTGTGTCTCTTTGGACTGGTTAGAAACCACAGGGAGGTAAGCTGAGTGTGCGCGTGGAAACGGGGGCCTGCTGGAACTATCCTTGCTTTCCCACTTGGAAGGCTGCATTCATGCTGCCTTGAAGCTGCCTGACGTCCCCTGCTGTTGACAGGCCTGGAAACCCGGTAGAAATGCTTCTGGGAAGAAAATGAGTTTGCTCCGTCTCAACCCGGTGCTTCCATGGCCGCGGTGGTGGTTAGCCTGACAAGCTCCAGAACGAAAGGGAAAGTCAACGTGAGAATTTGCCTCCAGTTTAGGCCCTGCGTAGCCGGGCAGGAAGGGCGGCATGCAGCAGTTTCCATGAGTTCTTAGTCACCGTTCGGGTTTATTTGAACGGAATTACCCATTTGAGGACCCCTAGGCCCCTCGGGTGTGCATCCATTTCCCTCCAAGGTCACTGAGGACCTCCAGACGCCCCCCCACGCCGTGGTCCGGCTGAGCAACATCGACGCCCATTGCTCTGCCCCTCGGAGGCCCTGTGTGCGTGCCGAGTGATGGGCAACACTCTGCACGTTCCTTGAGGAGAGCTACCTTTCCAGAGCCCTCACAGGGCCTCAGAACCAGATTTCTGGTGAGTCCGAAGCTCCCAGGAAATATTTGTCGTCGCCCTTGTGAGAGCTGCCGTGAGAAAACACTCTGCTTTGCCTACTTCGCGGGCCTCGTACCTGAAGGCACTCAGCTGGAGGAGAACGTCAGCATCTCGCAATGCTGAGTCGCTAACGGGACAGCCAGATTGAGCACAGGCCTGGAGGGAAGGCCCTGACGTGAGGTGCAGAAGCGGAGCCGCGCAGCAGTTTCCATGAGGCCGTAGCCTCTGCTCTGCGTGTCTTTAACGGCAGTCGAGTTTCCTGGACACCTGGGAGGCTCGCGGGGGCACCCTGTTCCAGGCTGCAACACGGAGTACTCCCAGGCACCCCTGGGTCTGCTGAGCAACATCCAGGCCCGGAGCCCTTTGGAGCCGCTCTCTATACGCCGAGTGTAGGGAAACGCCCTGCACTCTCTCCTGGAGCAGATTCGTTTCCCCACCAAACCCACACTTTCACGAACAGACTTCTGGCACGTCTCACATGCCTTTGAGGTCTTACGCCTTACCCTAGTCTGAGCTGCCCTGAGAGACCCCTCGGCCTCGCATTCCATCTAGGACCCCCCTGCCGGAATTCACCCTGCCTCCAAGCGAAAGTCGGCTGGCGTTCTTACTGCGATTTAAGCCCTGTGCTTCCTGTGGCCCTGCAGGCTTTGGAATAGCCACAGGCCCCAGAGGCGTAACTAGGCAGGGCATTCCTTGGTTGAGGCAGTTCACTAGACCCAGAACACCCTACTTCGGGGAGTTGGTTCAGGGAAGCAAACGCAGGGTAACGTGTGTCTCTTTGGACTGGTTAGAAACCACAGGGAGGTAAGCTGAGTGTGCGCGTGGAAACGGGGGCCTGCTGGAACTATCCTTGCTTTCCCACTTGGAAGGCTGCATTCATGCTGCCTTGAAGCTGCCTGACGTCCCCTGCTGTTGACAGGCCTGGAAACCCGGTAGAAATGCTTCTGGGAAGAAAATGAGTTTGCTCCGTCTCAACCCGGTGCTTCCATGGCCGCGGTGGTGGTTAGCCTGACAAGCTCCAGAACGAAAGGGAAAGTCAACGTGAGAATTTGCCTCCAGTTTAGGCCCTGCGTAGCCGGGCAGGAAGGGCGGCATGCAGCAGTTTCCATGAGTTCTTAGTCACCGTTCGGGTTTATTTGAACGGAATTACCCATTTGAGGACCCCTAGGCCCCTCGGGTGTGCATCCATTTCCCTCCAAGGTCACTGAGGACCTCCAGACGCCCCCCCACGCCGTGGTCCGGCTGAGCAACATCGACGCCCATTGCTCTGCCCCTCGGAGGCCCTGTGTGCGTGCCGAGTGATGGGCAACACTCTGCACGTTCCTTGAGGAGAGCTACCTTTCCAGAGCCCTCACAGGGCCTCAGAACCAGATTTCTGGTGAGTCCGAAGCTCCCAGGAAATATTTGTCGTCGCCCTTGTGAGAGCTGCCGTGAGAAAACACTCTGCTTTGCCTACTTCGCGGGCCTCGTACCTGAAGGCACTCAGCTGGAGGAGAACGTCAGCATCTCGCAATGCTGAGTCGCTAACGGGACAGCCAGATTGAGCACAGGCCTGGAGGGAAGGCCCTGACGTGAGGTGCAGAAGCGGAGCCGCGCAGCAGTTTCCATGAGGCCGTAGCCTCTGCTCTGCGTGTCTTTAAGGGCAGTCGAGTTTCCTGGACACCTGGGAGGCTCGCGGGGGCACCCTGTTCCAGGCTGCAACACGGAGTACTCCCAGGCACCCCTGGGTCTGCTGAGCAACATCCAGGCCCGGAGCCCTTTGGAGCCGCTCTCTATACGCCGAGTGTAGGGAAACGCCCTGCACTCTCTCCTGGAGCAGATTCGTTTCCCCACCAAACCCACACTTTCACGAACAGACTTCTGGCACGTCTCACATGCCTTTGAGGTCTTACGCCTTACCCTAGTCTGAGCTGCCCTGAGAGACCCCTCGGCCTCGCATTCCATCTAGGACCCCCCTGCCGGAATTCACCCTGCCTCCAAGCGAAAGTCGGCTGGCGTTCTTACTGCGATTTAAGCCCTGTGCTTCCTGTGGCCCTGCAGGCTTTGGAATAGCCACAGGCCCCAGAGGCGTAACTAGGCAGGGCATTCCTTGGTTGAGGCAGTTCACTAGACCCAGAACACCCTACTTCGGGGAGTTGGTTCAGGGAAGCAAACGCAGGGTAACGTGTGTCTCTTTGGACTGGTTAGAAACCACAGGGAGGTAAGCTGAGTGTGCGCGTGGAAACGGGGGCCTGCTGGAACTATCCTTGCTTTCCCACTTGGAAGGCTGCATTCATGCTGCCTTGAAGCTGCCTGACGTCCCCTGCTGTTGACAGGCCTGGAAACCCGGTAGAAATGCTTCTGGGAAGAAAATGAGTTTGCTCCGTCTCAACCCGGTGCTTCCATGGCCGCGGTGGTGGTTAGCCTGACAAGCTCCAGAACGAAAGGGAAAGTCAACGTGAGAATTTGCCTCCAGTTTAGGCCCTGCGTAGCCGGGCAGGAAGGGCGGCATGCAGCAGTTTCCATGAGTTCTTAGTCACCGTTCGGGTTTATTTGAACGGAATTACCCATTTGAGGACCCCTAGGCCCCTCGGGTGTGCATCCATTTCCCTCCAAGGTCACTGAGGACCTCCAGACGCCCCCCCACGCCGTGGTCCGGCTGAGCAACATCGACGCCCATTGCTCTGCCCCTCGGAGGCCCTGTGTGCGTGCCGAGTGATGGGCAACACTCTGCACGTTCCTTGAGGAGAGCTACCTTTCCAGAGCCCTCACAGGGCCTCAGAACCAGATTTCTGGTGAGTCCGAAGCTCCCAGGAAATATTTGTCGTCGCCCTTGTGAGAGCTGCCGTGAGAAAACACTCTGCTTTGCCTACTTCGCGGGCCTCGTACCTGAAGGCACTCAGCTGGAGGAGAACGTCAGCATCTCGCAATGCTGAGTCGCTAACGGGACAGCCAGATTGAGCACAGGCCTGGAGGGAAGGCCCTGACGTGAGGTGCAGAAGCGGAGCCGCGCAGCAGTTTCCATGAGGCCGTAGCCTCTGCTCTGCGTGTCTTTAAGGGCAGTCGAGTTTCCTGGACACCTGGGAGGCTCGCGGGGGCACCCTGTTCCAGGCTGCAACACGGAGTACTCCCAGGCACCCCTGGGTCTGCTGAGCAACATCCAGGCCCGGAGCCCTTTGGAGCCGCTCTCTATACGCCGAGTGTAGGGAAACGCCCTGCACTCTCTCCTGGAGCAGATTCGTTTCCCCACCAAACCCACACTTTCACGAACAGACTTCTGGCACGTCTCACATGCCTTTGAGGTCTTACGCCTTACCCTAGTCTGAGCTGCCCTGAGAGACCCCTCGGCCTCGCATTCCATCTAGGACCCCCCTGCCGGAATTCACCCTGCCTCCAAGCGAAAGTCGGCTGGCGTTCTTACTGCGATTTAAGCCCTGTGCTTCCTGTGGCCCTGCAGGCTTTGGAATAGCCACAGGCCCCAGAGGCGTAACTAGGCAGGGCATTCCTTGGTTGAGGCAGTTCACTAGACCCAGAACACCCTACTTCGGGGAGTTGGTTCAGGGAAGCAAACGCAGGGTAACGTGTGTCTCTTTGGACTGGTTAGAAACCACAGGGAGGTAAGCTGAGTGTGCGCGTGGAAACGGGGGCCTGCTGGAACTATCCTTGCTTTCCCACTTGGAAGGCTGCATTCATGCTGCCTTGAAGCTGCCTGACGTCCCCTGCTGTTGACAGGCCTGGAAACCCGGTAGAAATGCTTCTGGGAAGAAAATGAGTTTGCTCCGTCTCAACCCGGTGCTTCCATGGCCGCGGTGGTGGTTAGCCTGACAAGCTCCAGAACGAAAGGGAAAGTCAACGTGAGAATTTGCCTCCAGTTTAGGCCCTGCGTAGCCGGGCAGGAAGGGCGGCATGCAGCAGTTTCCATGAGTTCTTAGTCACCGTTCGGGTTTATTTGAACGGAATTACCCATTTGAGGACCCCTAGGCCCCTCGGGTGTGCATCCATTTCCCTCCAAGGTCACTGAGGACCTCCAGACGCCCCCCCACGCCGTGGTCCGGCTGAGCAACATCGACGCCCATTGCTCTGCCCCTCGGAGGCCCTGTGTGCGTGCCGAGTGATGGGCAACACTCTGCACGTTCCTTGAGGAGAGCTACCTTTCCAGAGCCCTCACAGGGCCTCAGAACCAGATTTCTGGTGAGTCCGAAGCTCCCAGGAAATATTTGTCGTCGCCCTTGTGAGAGCTGCCGTGAGAAAACACTCTGCTTTGCCTACTTCGCGGGCCTCGTACCTGAAGGCACTCAGCTGGAGGAGAACGTCAGCATCTCGCAATGCTGAGTCGCTAACGGGACAGCCAGATTAGGCACAGGCCTGGAGGGAAGGCCCTGACGTGAGGTGCAGAAGCGGAGCCGCGCAGCAGTTTCCATGAGGCCGTAGCCTCTGCTCTGCGTGTCTTTAAGGGCAGTCGAGTTTCCTGGACACCTGGGAGGCTCGCGGGGGCACCCTGTTCCAGGCTGCAACACGGAGTACTCCCAGGCACCCCTGGGTCTGCTGAGCAACATCCAGGCCCGGAGCCCTTTGGAGCCGCTCTCTATACGCCGAGTGTAGGGAAACGCCCTGCACTCTCTCCTGGAGCAGATTCGTTTCCCCACCAAACCCACACTTTCACGAACAGACTTCTGGCACGTCTCACATGCCTTTGAGGTCTTACGCCTTACCCTAGTCTGAGCTGCCCTGAGAGACCCCTCGGCCTCGCATTCCATCTAGGACCCCCCTGCCGGAATTCACCCTGCCTCCAAGCGAAAGTCGGCTGGCGTTCTTACTGCGATTTAAGCCCTGTGCTTCCTGTGGCCCTGCAGGCTTTGGAATAGCCACAGGCCCCAGAGGCGTAACTAGGCAGGGCATTCCTTGGTTGAGGCAGTTCACTAGACCCAGAACACCCTACTTCGGGGAGTTGGTTCAGGGAAGCAAACGCAGGGTAACGTGTGTCTCTTTGGACTGGTTAGAAACCACAGGGAGGTAAGCTGAGTGTGCGCGTGGAAACGGGGGCCTGCTGGAACTATCCTTGCTTTCCCACTTGGAAGGCTGCATTCATGCTGCCTTGAAGCTGCCTGACGTCCCCTGCTGTTGACAGGCCTGGAAACCCGGTAGAAATGCTTCTGGGAAGAAAATGAGTTTGCTCCGTCTCAACCCGGTGCTTCCATGGCCGCGGTGGTGGTTAGCCTGACAAGCTCCAGAACGAAAGGGAAAGTCAACGTGAGAATTTGCCTCCAGTTTAGGCCCTGCGTAGCCGGGCAGGAAGGGCGGCATGCAGCAGTTTCCATGAGTTCTTAGTCACCGTTCGGGTTTATTTGAACGGAATTACCCATTTGAGGACCCCTAGGCCCCTCGGGTGTGCATCCATTTCCCTCCAAGGTCACTGAGGACCTCCAGACGCCCCCCCACGCCGTGGTCCGGCTGAGCAACATCGACGCCCATTGCTCTGCCCCTCGGAGGCCCTGTGTGCGTGCCGAGTGATGGGCAACACTCTGCACGTTCCTTGAGGAGAGCTACCTTTCCAGAGCCCTCACAGGGCCTCAGAACCAGATTTCTGGTGAGTCCGAAGCTCCCAGGAAATATTTGTCGTCGCCCTTGTGAGAGCTGCCGTGAGAAAACACTCTGCTTTGCCTACTTCGCGGGCCTCGTACCTGAAGGCACTCAGCTGGAGGAGAACGTCAGCATCTCGCAATGCTGAGTCGCTAACGGGACAGCCAGATTAGGCACAGGCCTGGAGGGAAGGCCCTGACGTGAGGTGCAGAAGCGGAGCCGCGCAGCAGTTTCCATGAGGCCGTAGCCTCTGCTCTGCGTGTCTTTAACGGCAGTCGAGTTTCCTGGACACCTGGGAGGCTCGCGGGGGCACCCTGTTCCAGGCTGCAACACGGAGTACTCCCAGGCACCCCTGGGTCTGCTGAGCAACATCCAGGCCCGGAGCCCTTTGGAGCCGCTCTCTATACGCCGAGTGTAGGGAAACGCCCTGCACTCTCTCCTGGAGCAGATTCGTTTCCCCACCAAACCCACACTTTCACGAACAGACTTCTGGCACGTCTCACATGCCTTTGAGGTCTTACGCCTTACCCTAGTCTGAGCTGCCCTGAGAGACCCCTCGGCCTCGCATTCCATCTAGGACCCCCCTGCCGGAATTCACCCTGCCTCCAAGCGAAAGTCGGCTGGCGTTCTTACTGCGATTTAAGCCCTGTGCTTCCTGTGGCCCTGCAGGCTTTGGAATAGCCACAGGCCCCAGAGGCGTAACTAGGCAGGGCATTCCTTGGTTGAGGCAGTTCACTAGACCCAGAACACCCTACTTCGGGGAGTTGGTTCAGGGAAGCAAACGCAGGGTAACGTGTGTCTCTTTGGACTGGTTAGAAACCACAGGGAGGTAAGCTGAGTGTGCGCGTGGAAACGGGGGCCTGCTGGAACTATCCTTGCTTTCCCACTTGGAAGGCTGCATTCATGCTGCCTTGAAGCTGCCTGACGTCCCCTGCTGTTGACAGGCCTGGAAACCCGGTAGAAATGCTTCTGGGAAGAAAATGAGTTTGCTCCGTCTCAACCCGGTGCTTCCATGGCCGCGGTGGTGGTTAGCCTGACAAGCTCCAGAACGAAAGGGAAAGTCAACGTGAGAATTTGCCTCCAGTTTAGGCCCTGCGTAGCCGGGCAGGAAGGGCGGCATGCAGCAGTTTCCATGAGTTCTTAGTCACCGTTCGGGTTTATTTGAACGGAATTACCCATTTGAGGACCCCTAGGCCCCTCGGGTGTGCATCCATTTCCCTCCAAGGTCACTGAGGACCTCCAGACGCCCCCCCACGCCGTGGTCCGGCTGAGCAACATCGACGCCCATTGCTCTGCCCCTCGGAGGCCCTGTGTGCGTGCCGAGTGATGGGCAACACTCTGCACGTTCCTTGAGGAGAGCTACCTTTCCAGAGCCCTCACAGGGCCTCAGAACCAGATTTCTGGTGAGTCCGAAGCTCCCAGGAAATATTTGTCGTCGCCCTTGTGAGAGCTGCCGTGAGAAAACACTCTGCTTTGCCTACTTCGCGGGCCTCGTACCTGAAGGCACTCAGCTGGAGGAGAACGTCAGCATCTCGCAATGCTGAGTCGCTAACGGGACAGCCAGATTGAGCACAGGCCTGGAGGGAAGGCCCTGACGTGAGGTGCAGAAGCGGAGCCGCGCAGCAGTTTCCATGAGGCCGTAGCCTCTGCTCTGCGTGTCTTTAACGGCAGTCGAGTTTCCTGGACACCTGGGAGGCTCGCGGGGGCACCCTGTTCCAGGCTGCAACACGGAGTACTCCCAGGCACCCCTGGGTCTGCTGAGCAACATCCAGGCCCGGAGCCCTTTGGAGCCGCTCTCTATACGCCGAGTGTAGGGAAACGCCCTGCACTCTCTCCTGGAGCAGATTCGTTTCCCCACCAAACCCACACTTTCACGAACAGACTTCTGGCACGTCTCACATGCCTTTGAGGTCTTACGCCTTACCCTAGTCTGAGCTGCCCTGAGAGACCCCTCGGCCTCGCATTCCATCTAGGACCCCCCTGCCGGAATTCACCCTGCCTCCAAGCGAAAGTCGGCTGGCGTTCTTACTGCGATTTAAGCCCTGTGCTTCCTGTGGCCCTGCAGGCTTTGGAATAGCCACAGGCCCCAGAGGCGTAACTAGGCAGGGCATTCCTTGGTTGAGGCAGTTCACTAGACCCAGAACACCCTACTTCGGGGAGTTGGTTCAGGGAAGCAAACGCAGGGTAACGTGTGTCTCTTTGGACTGGTTAGAAACCACAGGGAGGTAAGCTGAGTGTGCGCGTGGAAACGGGGGCCTGCTGGAACTATCCTTGCTTTCCCACTTGGAAGGCTGCATTCATGCTGCCTTGAAGCTGCCTGACGTCCCCTGCTGTTGACAGGCCTGGAAACCCGGTAGAAATGCTTCTGGGAAGAAAATGAGTTTGCTCCGTCTCAACCCGGTGCTTCCATGGCCGCGGTGGTGGTTAGCCTGACAAGCTCCAGAACGAAAGGGAAAGTCAACGTGAGAATTTGCCTCCAGTTTAGGCCCTGCGTAGCCGGGCAGGAAGGGCGGCATGCAGCAGTTTCCATGAGTTCTTAGTCACCGTTCGGGTTTATTTGAACGGAATTACCCATTTGAGGACCCCTAGGCCCCTCGGGTGTGCATCCATTTCCCTCCAAGGTCACTGAGGACCTCCAGACGCCCCCCCACGCCGTGGTCCGGCTGAGCAACATCGACGCCCATTGCTCTGCCCCTCGGAGGCCCTGTGTGCGTGCCGAGTGATGGGCAACACTCTGCACGTTCCTTGAGGAGAGCTACCTTTCCAGAGCCCTCACAGGGCCTCAGAACCAGATTTCTGGTGAGTCCGAAGCTCCCAGGAAATATTTGTCGTCGCCCTTGTGAGAGCTGCCGTGAGAAAACACTCTGCTTTGCCTACTTCGCGGGCCTCGTACCTGAAGGCACTCAGCTGGAGGAGAACGTCAGCATCTCGCAATGCTGAGTCGCTAACGGGACAGCCAGATTGAGCACAGGCCTGGAGGGAAGGCCCTGACGTGAGGTGCAGAAGCGGAGCCGCGCAGCAGTTTCCATGAGGCCGTAGCCTCTGCTCTGCGTGTCTTTAACGGCAGTCGAGTTTCCTGGACACCTGGGAGGCTCGCGGGGGCACCCTGTTCCAGGCTGCAACACGGAGTACTCCCAGGCACCCCTGGGTCTGCTGAGCAACATCCAGGCCCGGAGCCCTTTGGAGCCGCTCTCTATACGCCGAGTGTAGGGAAACGCCCTGCACTCTCTCCTGGAGCAGATTCGTTTCCCCACCAAACCCACACTTTCACGAACAGACTTCTGGCACGTCTCACATGCCTTTGAGGTCTTACGCCTTACCCTAGTCTGAGCTGCCCTGAGAGACCCCTCGGCCTCGCATTCCATCTAGGACCCCCCTGCCGGAATTCACCCTGCCTCCAAGCGAAAGTCGGCTGGCGTTCTTACTGCGATTTAAGCCCTGTGCTTCCTGTGGCCCTGCAGGCTTTGGAATAGCCACAGGCCCCAGAGGCGTAACTAGGCAGGGCATTCCTTGGTTGAGGCAGTTCACTAGACCCAGAACACCCTACTTCGGGGAGTTGGTTCAGGGAAGCAAACGCAGGGTAACGTGTGTCTCTTTGGACTGGTTAGAAACCACAGGGAGGTAAGCTGAGTGTGCGCGTGGAAACGGGGGCCTGCTGGAACTATCCTTGCTTTCCCACTTGGAAGGCTGCATTCATGCTGCCTTGAAGCTGCCTGACGTCCCCTGCTGTTGACAGGCCTGGAAACCCGGTAGAAATGCTTCTGGGAAGAAAATGAGTTTGCTCCGTCTCAACCCGGTGCTTCCATGGCCGCGGTGGTGGTTAGCCTGACAAGCTCCAGAACGAAAGGGAAAGTCAACGTGAGAATTTGCCTCCAGTTTAGGCCCTGCGTAGCCGGGCAGGAAGGGCGGCATGCAGCAGTTTCCATGAGTTCTTAGTCACCGTTCGGGTTTATTTGAACGGAATTACCCATTTGAGGACCCCTAGGCCCCTCGGGTGTGCATCCATTTCCCTCCAAGGTCACTGAGGACCTCCAGACGCCCCCCCACGCCGTGGTCCGGCTGAGCAACATCGACGCCCATTGCTCTGCCCCTCGGAGGCCCTGTGTGCGTGCCGAGTGATGGGCAACACTCTGCACGTTCCTTGAGGAGAGCTACCTTTCCAGAGCCCTCACAGGGCCTCAGAACCAGATTTCTGGTGAGTCCGAAGCTCCCAGGAAATATTTGTCGTCGCCCTTGTGAGAGCTGCCGTGAGAAAACACTCTGCTTTGCCTACTTCGCGGGCCTCGTACCTGAAGGCACTCAGCTGGAGGAGAACGTCAGCATCTCGCAATGCTGAGTCGCTAACGGGACAGCCAGATTGAGCACAGGCCTGGAGGGAAGGCCCTGACGTGAGGTGCAGAAGCGGAGCCGCGCAGCAGTTTCCATGAGGCCGTAGCCTCTGCTCTGCGTGTCTTTAAGGGCAGTCGAGTTTCCTGGACACCTGGGAGGCTCGCGGGGGCACCCTGTTCCAGGCTGCAACACGGAGTACTCCCAGGCACCCCTGGGTCTGCTGAGCAACATCCAGGCCCGGAGCCCTTTGGAGCCGCTCTCTATACGCCGAGTGTAGGGAAACGCCCTGCACTCTCTCCTGGAGCAGATTCGTTTCCCCACCAAACCCACACTTTCACGAACAGACTTCTGGCACGTCTCACATGCCTTTGAGGTCTTACGCCTTACCCTAGTCTGAGCTGCCCTGAGAGACCCCTCGGCCTCGCATTCCATCTAGGACCCCCCTGCCGGAATTCACCCTGCCTCCAAGCGAAAGTCGGCTGGCGTTCTTACTGCGATTTAAGCCCTGTGCTTCCTGTGGCCCTGCAGGCTTTGGAATAGCCACAGGCCCCAGAGGCGTAACTAGGCAGGGCATTCCTTGGTTGAGGCAGTTCACTAGACCCAGAACACCCTACTTCGGGGAGTTGGTTCAGGGAAGCAAACGCAGGGTAACGTGTGTCTCTTTGGACTGGTTAGAAACCACAGGGAGGTAAGCTGAGTGTGCGCGTGGAAACGGGGGCCTGCTGGAACTATCCTTGCTTTCCCACTTGGAAGGCTGCATTCATGCTGCCTTGAAGCTGCCTGACGTCCCCTGCTGTTGACAGGCCTGGAAACCCGGTAGAAATGCTTCTGGGAAGAAAATGAGTTTGCTCCGTCTCAACCCGGTGCTTCCATGGCCGCGGTGGTGGTTAGCCTGACAAGCTCCAGAACGAAAGGGAAAGTCAACGTGAGAATTTGCCTCCAGTTTAGGCCCTGCGTAGCCGGGCAGGAAGGGCGGCATGCAGCAGTTTCCATGAGTTCTTAGTCACCGTTCGGGTTTATTTGAACGGAATTACCCATTTGAGGACCCCTAGGCCCCTCGGGTGTGCATCCATTTCCCTCCAAGGTCACTGAGGACCTCCAGACGCCCCCCCACGCCGTGGTCCGGCTGAGCAACATCGACGCCCATTGCTCTGCCCCTCGGAGGCCCTGTGTGCGTGCCGAGTGATGGGCAACACTCTGCACGTTCCTTGAGGAGAGCTACCTTTCCAGAGCCCTCACAGGGCCTCAGAACCAGATTTCTGGTGAGTCCGAAGCTCCCAGGAAATATTTGTCGTCGCCCTTGTGAGAGCTGCCGTGAGAAAACACTCTGCTTTGCCTACTTCGCGGGCCTCGTACCTGAAGGCACTCAGCTGGAGGAGAACGTCAGCATCTCGCAATGCTGAGTCGCTAACGGGACAGCCAGATTGAGCACAGGCCTGGAGGGAAGGCCCTGACGTGAGGTGCAGAAGCGGAGCCGCGCAGCAGTTTCCATGAGGCCGTAGCCTCTGCTCTGCGTGTCTTTAAGGGCAGTCGAGTTTCCTGGACACCTGGGAGGCTCGCGGGGGCACCCTGTTCCAGGCTGCAACACGGAGTACTCCCAGGCACCCCTGGGTCTGCTGAGCAACATCCAGGCCCGGAGCCCTTTGGAGCCGCTCTCTATACGCCGAGTGTAGGGAAACGCCCTGCACTCTCTCCTGGAGCAGATTCGTTTCCCCACCAAACCCACACTTTCACGAACAGACTTCTGGCACGTCTCACATGCCTTTGAGGTCTTACGCCTTACCCTAGTCTGAGCTGCCCTGAGAGACCCCTCGGCCTCGCATTCCATCTAGGACCCCCCTGCCGGAATTCACCCTGCCTCCAAGCGAAAGTCGGCTGGCGTTCTTACTGCGATTTAAGCCCTGTGCTTCCTGTGGCCCTGCAGGCTTTGGAATAGCCACAGGCCCCAGAGGCGTAACTAGGCAGGGCATTCCTTGGTTGAGGCAGTTCACTAGACCCAGAACACCCTACTTCGGGGAGTTGGTTCAGGGAAGCAAACGCAGGGTAACGTGTGTCTCTTTGGACTGGTTAGAAACCACAGGGAGGTAAGCTGAGTGTGCGCGTGGAAACGGGGGCCTGCTGGAACTATCCTTGCTTTCCCACTTGGAAGGCTGCATTCATGCTGCCTTGAAGCTGCCTGACGTCCCCTGCTGTTGACAGGCCTGGAAACCCGGTAGAAATGCTTCTGGGAAGAAAATGAGTTTGCTCCGTCTCAACCCGGTGCTTCCATGGCCGCGGTGGTGGTTAGCCTGACAAGCTCCAGAACGAAAGGGAAAGTCAACGTGAGAATTTGCCTCCAGTTTAGGCCCTGCGTAGCCGGGCAGGAAGGGCGGCATGCAGCAGTTTCCATGAGTTCTTAGTCACCGTTCGGGTTTATTTGAACGGAATTACCCATTTGAGGACCCCTAGGCCCCTCGGGTGTGCATCCATTTCCCTCCAAGGTCACTGAGGACCTCCAGACGCCCCCCCACGCCGTGGTCCGGCTGAGCAACATCGACGCCCATTGCTCTGCCCCTCGGAGGCCCTGTGTGCGTGCCGAGTGATGGGCAACACTCTGCACGTTCCTTGAGGAGAGCTACCTTTCCAGAGCCCTCACAGGGCCTCAGAACCAGATTTCTGGTGAGTCCGAAGCTCCCAGGAAATATTTGTCGTCGCCCTTGTGAGAGCTGCCGTGAGAAAACACTCTGCTTTGCCTACTTCGCGGGCCTCGTACCTGAAGGCACTCAGCTGGAGGAGAACGTCAGCATCTCGCAATGCTGAGTCGCTAACGGGACAGCCAGATTGAGCACAGGCCTGGAGGGAAGGCCCTGACGTGAGGTGCAGAAGCGGAGCCGCGCAGCAGTTTCCATGAGGCCGTAGCCTCTGCTCTGCGTGTCTTTAAGGGCAGTCGAGTTTCCTGGACACCTGGGAGGCTCGCGGGGGCACCCTGTTCCAGGCTGCAACACGGAGTACTCCCAGGCACCCCTGGGTCTGCTGAGCAACATCCAGGCCCGGAGCCCTTTGGAGCCGCTCTCTATACGCCGAGTGTAGGGAAACGCCCTGCACTCTCTCCTGGAGCAGATTCGTTTCCCCACCAAACCCACACTTTCACGAACAGACTTCTGGCACGTCTCACATGCCTTTGAGGTCTTACGCCTTACCCTAGTCTGAGCTGCCCTGAGAGACCCCTCGGCCTCGCATTCCATCTAGGACCCCCCTGCCGGAATTCACCCTGCCTCCAAGCGAAAGTCGGCTTGCGTTCTTACTGCGATTTAAGCCCTGTGCTTCCTGTGGCCCTGCAGGCTTTGGAATAGCCACAGGCCCCAGAGGCGTAACTAGGCAGGGCATTCCTTGGTTGAGGCAGTTCACTAGACCCAGAACACCCTACTTCGGGGAGTTGGTTCAGGGAAGCAAACGCAGGGTAACGTGTGTCTCTTTGGACTGGTTAGAAACCACAGGGAGGTAAGCTGAGTGTGCGCGTGGAAACGGGGGCCTGCTGGAACTATCCTTGCTTTCCCACTTGGAAGGCTGCATTCATGCTGCCTTGAAGCTGCCTGACGTCCCCTGCTGTTGACAGGCCTGGAAACCCGGTAGAAATGCTTCTGGGAAGAAAATGAGTTTGCTCCGTCTCAACCCGGTGCTTCCATGGCCGCGGTGGTGGTTAGCCTGACAAGCTCCAGAACGAAAGGGAAAGTCAACGTGAGAATTTGCCTCCAGTTTAGGCCCTGCGTAGCCGGGCAGGAAGGGCGGCATGCAGCAGTTTCCATGAGTTCTTAGTCACCGTTCGGGTTTATTTGAACGGAATTACCCATTTGAGGACCCCTAGGCCCCTCGGGTGTGCATCCATTTCCCTCCAAGGTCACTGAGGACCTCCAGACGCCCCCCCACGCCGTGGTCCGGCTGAGCAACATCGACGCCCATTGCTCTGCCCCTCGGAGGCCCTGTGTGCGTGCCGAGTGATGGGCAACACTCTGCACGTTCCTTGAGGAGAGCTACCTTTCCAGAGCCCTCACAGGGCCTCAGAACCAGATTTCTGGTGAGTCCGAAGCTCCCAGGAAATATTTGTCGTCGCCCTTGTGAGAGCTGCCGTGAGAAAACACTCTGCTTTGCCTACTTCGCGGGCCTCGTACCTGAAGGCACTCAGCTGGAGGAGAACGTCAGCATCTCGCAATGCTGAGTCGCTAACGGGACAGCCAGATTGAGCACAGGCCTGGAGGGAAGGCCCTGACGTGAGGTGCAGAAGCGGAGCCGCGCAGCAGTTTCCATGAGGCCGTAGCCTCTGCTCTGCGTGTCTTTAACGGCAGTCGAGTTTCCTGGACACCTGGGAGGCTCGCGGGGGCACCCTGTTCCAGGCTGCAACACGGAGTACTCCCAGGCACCCCTGGGTCTGCTGAGCAACATCCAGGCCCGGAGCCCTTTGGAGCCGCTCTCTATACGCCGAGTGTAGGGAAACGCCCTGCACTCTCTCCTGGAGCAGATTCGTTTCCCCACCAAACCCACACTTTCACGAACAGACTTCTGGCACGTCTCACATGCCTTTGAGGTCTTACGCCTTACCCTAGTCTGAGCTGCCCTGAGAGACCCCTCGGCCTCGCATTCCATCTAGGACCCCCCTGCCGGAATTCACCCTGCCTCCAAGCGAAAGTCGGCTGGCGTTCTTACTGCGATTTAAGCCCTGTGCTTCCTGTGGCCCTGCAGGCTTTGGAATAGCCACAGGCCCCAGAGGCGTAACTAGGCAGGGCATTCCTTGGTTGAGGCAGTTCACTAGACCCAGAACACCCTACTTCGGGGAGTTGGTTCAGGGAAGCAAACGCAGGGTAACGTGTGTCTCTTTGGACTGGTTAGAAACCACAGGGAGGTAAGCTGAGTGTGCGCGTGGAAACGGGGGCCTGCTGGAACTATCCTTGCTTTCCCACTTGGAAGGCTGCATTCATGCTGCCTTGAAGCTGCCTGACGTCCCCTGCTGTTGACAGGCCTGGAAACCCGGTAGAAATGCTTCTGGGAAGAAAATGAGTTTGCTCCGTCTCAACCCGGTGCTTCCATGGCCGCGGTGGTGGTTAGCCTGACAAGCTCCAGAACGAAAGGGAAAGTCAACGTGAGAATTTGCCTCCAGTTTAGGCCCTGCGTAGCCGGGCAGGAAGGGCGGCATGCAGCAGTTTCCATGAGTTCTTAGTCACCGTTCGGGTTTATTTGAACGGAATTACCCATTTGAGGACCCCTAGGCCCCTCGGGTGTGCATCCATTTCCCTCCAAGGTCACTGAGGACCTCCAGACGCCCCCCCACGCCGTGGTCCGGCTGAGCAACATCGACGCCCATTGCTCTGCCCCTCGGAGGCCCTGTGTGCGTGCCGAGTGATGGGCAACACTCTGCACGTTCCTTGAGGAGAGCTACCTTTCCAGAGCCCTCACAGGGCCTCAGAACCAGATTTCTGGTGAGTCCGAAGCTCCCAGGAAATATTTGTCGTCGCCCTTGTGAGAGCTGCCGTGAGAAAACACTCTGCTTTGCCTACTTCGCGGGCCTCGTACCTGAAGGCACTCAGCTGGAGGAGAACGTCAGCATCTCGCAATGCTGAGTCGCTAACGGGACAGCCAGATTGAGCACAGGCCTGGAGGGAAGGCCCTGACGTGAGGTGCAGAAGCGGAGCCGCGCAGCAGTTTCCATGAGGCCGTAGCCTCTGCTCTGCGTGTCTTTAAGGGCAGTCGAGTTTCCTGGACACCTGGGAGGCTCGCGGGGGCACCCTGTTCCAGGCTGCAACACGGAGTACTCCCAGGCACCCCTGGGTCTGCTGAGCAACATCCAGGCCCGGAGCCCTTTGGAGCCGCTCTCTATACGCCGAGTGTAGGGAAACGCCCTGCACTCTCTCCTGGAGCAGATTCGTTTCCCCACCAAACCCACACTTTCACGAACAGACTTCTGGCACGTCTCACATGCCTTTGAGGTCTTACGCCTTACCCTAGTCTGAGCTGCCCTGAGAGACCCCTCGGCCTCGCATTCCATCTAGGACCCCCCTGCCGGAATTCACCCTGCCTCCAAGCGAAAGTCGGCTTGCGTTCTTACTGCGATTTAAGCCCTGTGCTTCCTGTGGCCCTGCAGGCTTTGGAATAGCCACAGGCCCCAGAGGCGTAACTAGGCAGGGCATTCCTTGGTTGAGGCAGTTCACTAGACCCAGAACACCCTACTTCGGGGAGTTGGTTCAGGGAAGCAAACGCAGGGTAACGTGTGTCTCTTTGGACTGGTTAGAAACCACAGGGAGGTAAGCTGAGTGTGCGCGTGGAAACGGGGGCCTGCTGGAACTATCCTTGCTTTCCCACTTGGAAGGCTGCATTCATGCTGCCTTGAAGCTGCCTGACGTCCCCTGCTGTTGACAGGCCTGGAAACCCGGTAGAAATGCTTCTGGGAAGAAAATGAGTTTGCTCCGTCTCAACCCGGTGCTTCCATGGCCGCGGTGGTGGTTAGCCTGACAAGCTCCAGAACGAAAGGGAAAGTCAACGTGAGAATTTGCCTCCAGTTTAGGCCCTGCGTAGCCGGGCAGGAAGGGCGGCATGCAGCAGTTTCCATGAGTTCTTAGTCACCGTTCGGGTTTATTTGAACGGAATTACCCATTTGAGGACCCCTAGGCCCCTCGGGTGTGCATCCATTTCCCTCCAAGGTCACTGAGGACCTCCAGACGCCCCCCCACGCCGTGGTCCGGCTGAGCAACATCGACGCCCATTGCTCTGCCCCTCGGAGGCCCTGTGTGCGTGCCGAGTGATGGGCAACACTCTGCACGTTCCTTGAGGAGAGCTACCTTTCCAGAGCCCTCACAGGGCCTCAGAACCAGATTTCTGGTGAGTCCGAAGCTCCCAGGAAATATTTGTCGTCGCCCTTGTGAGAGCTGCCGTGAGAAAACACTCTGCTTTGCCTACTTCGCGGGCCTCGTACCTGAAGGCACTCAGCTGGAGGAGAACGTCAGCATCTCGCAATGCTGAGTCGCTAACGGGACAGCCAGATTGAGCACAGGCCTGGAGGGAAGGCCCTGACGTGAGGTGCAGAAGCGGAGCCGCGCAGCAGTTTCCATGAGGCCGTAGCCTCTGCTCTGCGTGTCTTTAACGGCAGTCGAGTTTCCTGGACACCTGGGAGGCTCGCGGGGGCACCCTGTTCCAGGCTGCAACACGGAGTACTCCCAGGCACCCCTGGGTCTGCTGAGCAACATCCAGGCCCGGAGCCCTTTGGAGCCGCTCTCTATACGCCGAGTGTAGGGAAACGCCCTGCACTCTCTCCTGGAGCAGATTCGTTTCCCCACCAAACCCACACTTTCACGAACAGACTTCTGGCACGTCTCACATGCCTTTGAGGTCTTACGCCTTACCCTAGTCTGAGCTGCCCTGAGAGACCCCTCGGCCTCGCATTCCATCTAGGACCCCCCTGCCGGAATTCACCCTGCCTCCAAGCGAAAGTCGGCTGGCGTTCTTACTGCGATTTAAGCCCTGTGCTTCCTGTGGCCCTGCAGGCTTTGGAATAGCCACAGGCCCCAGAGGCGTAACTAGGCAGGGCATTCCTTGGTTGAGGCAGTTCACTAGACCCAGAACACCCTACTTCGGGGAGTTGGTTCAGGGAAGCAAACGCAGGGTAACGTGTGTCTCTTTGGACTGGTTAGAAACCACAGGGAGGTAAGCTGAGTGTGCGCGTGGAAACGGGGGCCTGCTGGAACTATCCTTGCTTTCCCACTTGGAAGGCTGCATTCATGCTGCCTTGAAGCTGCCTGACGTCCCCTGCTGTTGACAGGCCTGGAAACCCGGTAGAAATGCTTCTGGGAAGAAAATGAGTTTGCTCCGTCTCAACCCGGTGCTTCCATGGCCGCGGTGGTGGTTAGCCTGACAAGCTCCAGAACGAAAGGGAAAGTCAACGTGAGAATTTGCCTCCAGTTTAGGCCCTGCGTAGCCGGGCAGGAAGGGCGGCATGCAGCAGTTTCCATGAGTTCTTAGTCACCGTTCGGGTTTATTTGAACGGAATTACCCATTTGAGGACCCCTAGGCCCCTCGGGTGTGCATCCATTTCCCTCCAAGGTCACTGAGGACCTCCAGACGCCCCCCCACGCCGTGGTCCGGCTGAGCAACATCGACGCCCATTGCTCTGCCCCTCGGAGGCCCTGTGTGCGTGCCGAGTGATGGGCAACACTCTGCACGTTCCTTGAGGAGAGCTACCTTTCCAGAGCCCTCACAGGGCCTCAGAACCAGATTTCTGGTGAGTCCGAAGCTCCCAGGAAATATTTGTCGTCGCCCTTGTGAGAGCTGCCGTGAGAAAACACTCTGCTTTGCCTACTTCGCGGGCCTCGTACCTGAAGGCACTCAGCTGGAGGAGAACGTCAGCATCTCGCAATGCTGAGTCGCTAACGGGACAGCCAGATTGAGCACAGGCCTGGAGGGAAGGCCCTGACGTGAGGTGCAGAAGCGGAGCCGCGCAGCAGTTTCCATGAGGCCGTAGCCTCTGCTCTGCGTGTCTTTAACGGCAGTCGAGTTTCCTGGACACCTGGGAGGCTCGCGGGGGCACCCTGTTCCAGGCTGCAACACGGAGTACTCCCAGGCACCCCTGGGTCTGCTGAGCAACATCCAGGCCCGGAGCCCTTTGGAGCCGCTCTCTATACGCCGAGTGTAGGGAAACGCCCTGCACTCTCTCCTGGAGCAGATTCGTTTCCCCACCAAACCCACACTTTCACGAACAGACTTCTGGCACGTCTCACATGCCTTTGAGGTCTTACGCCTTACCCTAGTCTGAGCTGCCCTGAGAGACCCCTCGGCCTCGCATTCCATCTAGGACCCCCCTGCCGGAATTCACCCTGCCTCCAAGCGAAAGTCGGCTGGCGTTCTTACTGCGATTTAAGCCCTGTGCTTCCTGTGGCCCTGCAGGCTTTGGAATAGCCACAGGCCCCAGAGGCGTAACTAGGCAGGGCATTCCTTGGTTGAGGCAGTTCACTAGACCCAGAACACCCTACTTCGGGGAGTTGGTTCAGGGAAGCAAACGCAGGGTAACGTGTGTCTCTTTGGACTGGTTAGAAACCACAGGGAGGTAAGCTGAGTGTGCGCGTGGAAACGGGGGCCTGCTGGAACTATCCTTGCTTTCCCACTTGGAAGGCTGCATTCATGCTGCCTTGAAGCTGCCTGACGTCCCCTGCTGTTGACAGGCCTGGAAACCCGGTAGAAATGCTTCTGGAAGAAAATGAGTTTGCTCCGTCTCAACCCGGTGCTTCCATGGCCGCGGTGGTGGTTAGCCTGACAAGCTCCAGAACGAAAGGGAAAGTCAACGTGAGAATTTGCCTCCAGTTTAGGCCCTGCGTAGCCGGGCAGGAAGGGCGGCATGCAGCAGTTTCCATGAGTTCTTAGTCACCGTTCGGGTTTATTTGAACGGAATTACCCATTTGAGGACCCCTAGGCCCCTCGGGTGTGCATCCATTTCCCTCCAAGGTCACTGAGGACCTCCAGACGCCCCCCCACGCCGTGGTCCGGCTGAGCAACATCGACGCCCATTGCTCTGCCCCTCGGAGGCCCTGTGTGCGTGCCGAGTGATGGGCAACACTCTGCACGTTCCTTGAGGAGAGCTACCTTTCCAGAGCCCTCACAGGGCCTCAGAACCAGATTTCTGGTGAGTCCGAAGCTCCCAGGAAATATTTGTCGTCGCCCTTGTGAGAGCTGCCGTGAGAAAACACTCTGCTTTGCCTACTTCGCGGGCCTCGTACCTGAAGGCACTCAGCTGGAGGAGAACGTCAGCATCTCGCAATGCTGAGTCGCTAACGGGACAGCCAGATTGAGCACAGGCCTGGAGGGAAGGCCCTGACGTGAGGTGCAGAAGCGGAGCCGCGCAGCAGTTTCCATGAGGCCGTAGCCTCTGCTCTGCGTGTCTTTAACGGCAGTCGAGTTTCCTGGACACCTGGGAGGCTCGCGGGGGCACCCTGTTCCAGGCTGCAACACGGAGTACTCCCAGGCACCCCTGGGTCTGCTGAGCAACATCCAGGCCCGGAGCCCTTTGGAGCCGCTCTCTATACGCCGAGTGTAGGGAAACGCCCTGCACTCTCTCCTGGAGCAGATTCGTTTCCCCACCAAACCCACACTTTCACGAACAGACTTCTGGCACGTCTCACATGCCTTTGAGGTCTTACGCCTTACCCTAGTCTGAGCTGCCCTGAGAGACCCCTCGGCCTCGCATTCCATCTAGGACCCCCCTGCCGGAATTCACCCTGCCTCCAAGCGAAAGTCGGCTGGCGTTCTTACTGCGATTTAAGCCCTGTGCTTCCTGTGGCCCTGCAGGCTTTGGAATAGCCACAGGCCCCAGAGGCGTAACTAGCAGGGCATTCCTTGGTTGAGGCAGTTCACTAGACCCAGAACACCCTACTTCGGGGAGTTGGTTCAGGGAAGCAAACGCAGGGTAACGTGTGTCTCTTTGGACTGGTTAGAAACCACAGGGAGGTAAGCTGAGTGTGCGCGTGGAAACGGGGGCCTGCTGGAACTATCCTTGCTTTCCCACTTGGAAGGCTGCATTCATGCTGCCTTGAAGCTGCCTGACGTCCCCTGCTGTTGACAGGCCTGGAAACCCGGTAGAAATGCTTCTGGGAAGAAAATGAGTTTGCTCCGTCTCAACCCGGTGCTTCCATGGCCGCGGTGGTGGTTAGCCTGACAAGCTCCAGAACGAAAGGGAAAGTCAACGTGAGAATTTGCCTCCAGTTTAGGCCCTGCGTAGCCGGGCAGGAAGGGCGGCATGCAGCAGTTTCCATGAGTTCTTAGTCACCGTTCGGGTTTATTTGAACGGAATTACCCATTTTGAGGACCCCTAGGCCCCTCGGGTGTGCATCCATTTCCCTCCAAGGTCACTGAGGACCTCCAGACGCCCCCCCACGCCGTGGTCCGGCTGAGCAACATCGACGCCCATTGCTCTGCCCCTCGGAGGCCCTGTGTGCGTGCCGAGTGATGGGCAACACTCTGCACGTTCCTTGAGGAGAGCTACCTTTCCAGAGCCCTCACAGGGCCTCAGAACCAGATTTCTGGTGAGTCCGAAGCTCCCAGGAAATATTTGTCGTCGCCCTTGTGAGAGCTGCCGTGAGAAAACACTCTGCTTTGCCTACTTCGCGGGCCTCGTACCTGAAGGCACTCAGCTGGAGGAGAACGTCAGCATCTCGCAATGCTGAGTCGCTAACGGGACAGCCAGATTGAGCACAGGCCTGGAGGGAAGGCCCTGACGTGAGGTGCAGAAGCGGAGCCGCGCAGCAGTTTCCATGAGGCCGTAGCCTCTGCTCTGCGTGTCTTTAAGGGCAGTCGAGTTTCCTGGACACCTGGGAGGCTCGCGGGGGCACCCTGTTCCAGGCTGCAACACGGAGTACTCCCAGGCACCCCTGGGTCTGCTGAGCAACATCCAGGCCCGGAGCCCTTTGGAGCCGCTCTCTATACGCCGAGTGTAGGGAAACGCCCTGCACTCTCTCCTGGAGCAGATTCGTTTCCCCACCAAACCCACACTTTCACGAACAGACTTCTGGCACGTCTCACATGCCTTTGAGGTCTTACGCCTTACCCTAGTCTGAGCTGCCCTGAGAGACCCCTCGGCCTCGCATTCCATCTAGGACCCCCCTGCCGGAATTCACCCTGCCTCCAAGCGAAAGTCGGCTGGCGTTCTTACTGCGATTTAAGCCCTGTGCTTCCTGTGGCCCTGCAGGCTTTGGAATAGCCACAGGCCCCAGAGGCGTAACTAGGCAGGGCATTCCTTGGTTGAGGCAGTTCACTAGACCCAGAACACCCTACTTCGGGGAGTTGGTTCAGGGAAGCAAACGCAGGGTAACGTGTGTCTCTTTGGACTGGTTAGAAACCACAGGGAGGTAAGCTGAGTGTGCGCGTGGAAACGGGGGCCTGCTGGAACTATCCTTGCTTTCCCACTTGGAAGGCTGCATTCATGCTGCCTTGAAGCTGCCTGACGTCCCCTGCTGTTGACAGGCCTGGAAACCCGGTAGAAATGCTTCTGGGAAGAAAATGAGTTTGCTCCGTCTCAACCCGGTGCTTCCATGGCCGCGGTGGTGGTTAGCCTGACAAGCTCCAGAACGAAAGGGAAAGTCAACGTGAGAATTTGCCTCCAGTTTAGGCCCTGCGTAGCCGGGCAGGAAGGGCGGCATGCAGCAGTTTCCATGAGTTCTTAGTCACCGTTCGGGTTTATTTGAACGGAATTACCCATTTGAGGACCCCTAGGCCCCTCGGGTGTGCATCCATTTCCCTCCAAGGTCACTGAGGACCTCCAGACGCCCCCCCACGCCGTGGTCCGGCTGAGCAACATCGACGCCCATTGCTCTGCCCCTCGGAGGCCCTGTGTGCGTGCCGAGTGATGGGCAACACTCTGCACGTTCCTTGAGGAGAGCTACCTTTCCAGAGCCCTCACAGGGCCTCAGAACCAGATTTCTGGTGAGTCCGAAGCTCCCAGGAAATATTTGTCGTCGCCCTTGTGAGAGCTGCCGTGAGAAAACACTCTGCTTTGCCTACTTCGCGGGCCT